>NC_069504.1:594351540-594581540 GCF_027579735.1 Bombina bombina
ATATATATATATATATATATATATACACCTACATATACATATTTAGACATGTGTAACTGTATTTTTAAATGTATTTTTGATGTGTTTTGTGCAACTTTTTTGTTGAGTGTAACAGTTAACCAGAGCTCTGAAGTCACACTATCCAGAAGCATAGTAAATTAAATTGCGCTCAAGCGAACATTTTTACTTTCAACTTGTAATACGCGCGCTACTTCTGATGCACGCAAAGAGTCGCGATAATCCTCTTATTGCTCACGTGCAACAGTTAGCGCATCACTCGTAAACAAGCCTTATATTTCCTCACTCATCTACAAATACTTCCATACCCCGCCCCTTTGATCAATGTTTCACCTCTGTGTCTCCACTCCTATTATTTTGTTTCTCGCCTCCAAAACTTCTCACAAGCTGCTCCTGTCCTCTGGAACTCTCTACCCCACTCCATTAGATTCCAACCTTGAATAGTTTCAGGCATTCCTTGAAAACCCACCTACCATCTCTCCTCTAACTTTTTTTTCATCTTAACCAAAATAAATGTTGAACAGCCTTGACTACCTGAAGCAACTACAATCCATGTGACAAGTTGCCAAACCTTATGTCTTTCCACCGTCAATCTTTAGACTATGAGTAGTACCAGTTTTGTTTATTCTGTTACACAAATTTAGAAAAAGCTTGGCAAATACTCAACTGTTTTGCAGAGGTAGAGTTTAGTAATAAGGCAACTCGGATGTACGACCTCAATTAAACCAATCTTTTATTAGTACATAGTAAAACACTCCGTAGCTACAAGCAATCCTAACAGATACACCCCTTTTTGTGTGTCTGTAGCTGTGTTTGTTTTGCTACTTTATTCTGCTATATATTTGTATCTTAAAGTGATGCCAAAGTGCCCGTTTTTTTAAAAATTTGATTAAAAACAGGGGCACTTTAATTCATCAAAATTTACATTTCACTTGTGAAAAAATACTTACCTTTTAAACTTGACAGCCGCTCCAGCTTCCACCGGTCGTCGCAAGCCATTTCTGACGTCAGAAATGATCGATGGATCATCCTCCAATCACGGCTTCACCCCGGGGAAATCAGTGTCTGATTCAAAGCCGTGATTGGAGGAAGCCAGATTCCTCATTTTAGACCCACAAAGAGGCTTAGTGATGGGCGGAGGAAGCTGGAGCGGCTGTCAAGATTAAAAGGTAAGTATTTTTTCACGACACAAGTGAAATGTAAATTTTTATGAATTAAAGTGCCCCTATTTTTAATCGAATTTTTAAAAACCGAACACTTTTGCATCAAAATTTACATTCACTTTAACACAAAGCTTTGTCATTGTATACCTCTACCTTTGCACCCAGTGCTATGGAATTTTGTGGTATTATAAAAATATATGATGATAATAATAATAATTAAATAATAAAATGATCTACTGTATTAAATCATTTTCTTAAAGAAGCTTTACAGCTATTTAAGGGGATGGATAATTTGATTTTCATGTGAAAGTAAAGAACATTTTCAAAAAGTATTTGTGGCTAATGTATTTATCTGGGGCTACTTTCCTTAAGGTCTCATGACTGCTGCAGTT
Source organism: Bombina bombina (assembly GCF_027579735.1). Classification (NCBI taxonomy): domain Eukaryota; kingdom Metazoa; phylum Chordata; class Amphibia; order Anura; family Bombinatoridae; genus Bombina; species Bombina bombina. Next base: position 594,353,114 of record NC_069504.1, read on the forward strand.
AATGTTGTTCTTAAAACTTGCTTCATATACACATCTGGGAATTCTTATTGTTTATTTATAGAGCCTCTTCATGTGTGTTATCTGCTTTGACGTGCAGCATATTGTAAGAGAATATTTCTGTCAAGCACCTGTCATTAGCTTGTAATCACAATGCAGAAATGAATGGGGCTTGTAGATCTAGTGTGTCTCAGACGCAACATGAGAAAATTTATTATGTTATTCGTATACTAAAAACAGCTTGTGTTCCTTTAAAAACTATATTGAGCTATTGAACATACATGACAACTCAGTGGGGAAGGTTTAAATGCAGGGGCGGAACTATCATTCGTGCAGCAGGTGTAGTGGCACCAGGGCCGAAAGTGCTGTAGGGGCCCATAGAAGCTAGTGTATAAATACCCAGTATTATTATACATACTGTAGATATAGTCAACATTATTATACAGGAAATAATTTATAATATTACTATTGCTTATTACTACGTTACCTTTAGGAGGGGACCCAAAAATGTTTTTGCACCAGGGACCTCTGTTGAGTAGGTCCACTACTGTTTTGATGAAATTTACCAGGTACTAAGCCAGCTACTTAAAGCCTAAATAAATTTACCAGAGAAGCAAGCCATCCAAAATTGCATAAAATTAGTAGGTGTCCAGGAAGTGGGGATAAGTAAGGATATTTATATACCTACATACTGTACATACATTTATAGCAGGTAAGCATACATTTATAATCATGGGCTCATAACTGTATCAAAACAAATATTTTAAATTAAGGTGATAGATAGATAGTTAGATATTCTGACATGATACCTAGCTCACAGCATAAACAGCATGGGTTAAAGTTGAATCAGGGGTTCTGCAGTATTTTCAATCATTTATGCCACTCACAGATTATGGGGCATATTTATGATTGTGTGAGTGGACATTATCCGATATAGCGGATCATGTCCGGGGCACATCGATAAATGCCGACAGCATACGCTATCAGCATTTATCATTGCACCAGCAGTTCTTGTGAACTGCTGGTGCAATGCCGCCCCCTGCAGATTCGTGGCCAATCGGCCGCTAACAGGGGTGTCAATCAATCCGATCGTGTTTGATCGGGTTGTTTTATGGCGATTTCTGTCTGTGGCCTCAGAGCAGGCGGACAGGTTATGGAGCAGCGGTCTTTAGACCGCTGCTTCATAACTTCTGTTTCCGGCGAGATGTACGGAGCTTAATAAATAAGCTCCTAAACTTATAACTTTTTTTAATATAAAACAACAAAGATAAAATCAATACTGCAGTATATATTGTGATATAAGCTTACATGAACTGATGTGCAAACAAGACCACTCTTAAAACAAATCAGAGATTCAGGATGTTTATGCAGAGCTCAAACACTAGAAAAAAAAGCCCAGCTTCCTTCTGTGATGTCATCTGCTTACATCAATGTCCAACATACATTTTTCTGGCTTTTTCAAGGATAGTTTATTTCTACATGTGCTCTCTTTATATACACCATTGATCTGGCTTATGTTTAACCCTTAATGTTCCACATGTGTAAATATGATATAGACAACATTGTTTTATCCTTGTTGTTTAACCCTTTCAGTGCTAATGACGGCTCTGAGCCGTCACAGAATTTCTCACTCTGGTGCTAATGACGGCTCAGAGCCGTCAGGAGCACTCTCCCACCTTGAAGGAGATCTGGGGGCTCCTTACTGCTCCTACCCCGGCGATCGTGCCTGTAGAGGGACAGGCATCACCGAGGCTTCACATGATGCGCGGTGACGTCACGCGCAATTACATGATGACGTCACCGCGCAACTTTTTTTATACTTAACAATGTTAAGTATAGGAGGAGGGGGCATGCTGCTTAGAAGCCTGTATCTCAGGCATCTAAGCAGCTACAGACCCACAAGACCCATTGTTGGAAAGGTAATCGCCTAACCTTTCCAACAGTGTAAAATAAAAAAGTTAAAAATTTTTTTTTTCAAAAATGTAAAAAATAATAATAAAAAAAATAAATATTAGCACCCAGGTGGGAAATGGCTTAGCAGCCAAAGGGTTAAAATAGTGCAGAATTATATAACATTATATTAGTGCTAGATTTATGCAGAACTATATAACATTATATTAGTGCTAGCTTTATGCAACATAATATTGAGGTTAAATTTTTATTAAAAAAGAGGACTTTTCAGACCCGCCCTCTGTGATCTACTGAGCGGGTCTGTATTTTTCACTGAGCACATCTGGGCAGCTGTCTAGTCACAGCCCAGACCGATCGCACCATTACACTCAATGTAGCTCGTTCCCGCTGTCAGACAGAGCAGGAGCAAGCTACATTGAGTGTAATGGCGCGATCGGGCCGGGCTGTGACTAGACAGCTGCCCAGATGCATTCAGTGAAAAAAACAGACCTGCTCAGTAGATCACAGAGGGCGGGTCTGAAAAACCCTCTTTTTTAATAAAAATATAACCGCTATATTATGTTACATAAAGCTAGCACTAATATAATTATATAATTCTGCACTATGTGCAGAATTATATAACATTATTTTCTAGATTTACTGGCCCATTAATATGCTATTTCAAAAACACAATAATCACTGACATTTAAGCCTCCACAACGCTACCATCCAAACACAGAAAAGCAGAGTTATGATTACGACCATAGCTAAATACTCATGTGTTGTGCATAAGTAATTTAGTTAATTGCACAAAGAATACACCTGCATTAATTACAGCTGGGTGATCAAATTCTATACATTTTAATTTATACACAACAGTCTGCTCGTCACATGACGCAATAATACAGAAATTCTGTGAATCATGGTGCATAAATTATTCAATCAATTTGCTCATCAAATGATGCAATAATACCAAAATTGGTCAATTGTAGTGCATAAATTATTCAATCAATTTGCTCGTCAAATGATGCAATAATACTGAAATTCTGCAAGTCATTTGTTATGTAATGTGTTGCGCATCTTTTATTCAATTGCTGAAATCATTCACAGCTGTAGAACTTTATAAAAAGGGCTATAAATCACTTAATTTTATTATAATTTGATCATGGACATACTAAATGCCTTACAGTTTTTCATGTACTTAAGGAGACACAGGGAAAGACCGGTGTTGATGGCTGCAGTTGTGCGACAACGAAGACGCCAGCAGGTGCCGAGGGTGTTCCTGCCTAGGGTTGGTCTCCATGCCCTCAGTGACGAGAGGTGATCCGTATTGAGAGGTGATCCGTATTATCGAAATCAAGGACTCTCTCGAACCACTCACTGCAAGGACTAGGGCAACTGGGATGGTGAAATTACTATCGGTCCTCTATTTTTTGGCAACTGGTTCATTCCAGTCTGTGGCAGGTCTAGGCATAGGTATGAGCAAGGCAACCTTCTCACGTCATCTGAAGGTTGTCCTGAATGCCTTGCACCAACGCCTAGTCCATCATATTCACTTCCCCAATAAACCTGAGGAGTGACATGCTGTCAAGCTCAAATTCTATCATCTGGCTGGATTGCCAAGAGTATTGGGGGCCATAGATTGCACACATGTATTGGTGCAGCCTCCCAGGGGTAGAGAGGAGCCATAATGGGACAGGAAGCACAACCACTCGCTGAATGTCCAGGTCATCCGTGACGCCAGGTTGAGAATTCCTTCGTCCTCTGGAATTCTGCCATCTACCATCGCTTCTAGGAGGGACAAATGCCAGAGGGAATCCTGATAGTTAAATATCTCCTATATACTCAAACATATGTATATTATATATTTTATTCATTCTGATTGCTAATATCAATGCTCTATTTCTTTTACGCAGGTGATTCTGGATATTCTTGTCTTCCGTGGCTGTTCACACCCATCCACAACCCCAACTAAGTGGAAGAGGTGCGCTACAATGAGGCACACATCGCCACCAGATCAGTGATTGAGCACACCTTTGATGTATTGAAGAGCCGTTTCTGCTGCTTGGACATCTCCGGTGGGGTTCTTCAGTACGCCCCCTCCAAAGTCTCGTTAATTTTTTTGATTTGCTGCATGTTGCACAACATTGCCCTAACAATCCCTGATATAGATCTGAAGAGCTTGGATGTCCACGAGTATGGTGAACATCTACCTCCATTACAGGAGAATGATGCTGGTGGAGTCCAAGCTCGAGCAGACTGTATTCAGGCGTTTTTTGGGCAATAATGTTGACAGTGCAACATACAGTATTTTTTATTTATTCATATTTACTTTACAATATACTTTTTAATCCAAAAGATGATATATTTTGGATTATGTTTTAGCAAGAATTGTCATTTAAATAGCTACAAAATGATATTGTATATCACCGTCTTGCCATTGATTGAAAGTGGTTAATTTTGTCGATCTTGCAATTGTTCAATGTACAATTTTTGGAAAAACAGATGTTTATTAAAATATCTTCAAATAAAAATTTTTTTGGTGTACACTTGACTCTGTTTTTATTTTTAAAGTTATAGTAATACCATTGTAACTCTGTGTTTACCTTCTAGCTAGGCTTTTGCAAACTGCCCCCTTATTTCAGTTCTTTAGACAGACTTGCATTTTAGCCAATCACTGTTAATTTCAGGGTAACTTAACGTGCATGAGCTGAATGTTATCTATATGAAACAGATTAACTAATGACCTCTAGTGGTCTAAATGATTTCAGAATAGAGGCAGTCTTCAAGGTCTAAGAAATTAGCATATGAACCTCCTAGGCTTAGCTTTCAACTAAGAATACAAAAAGAACAAATCACAATTGTTGATAAATAGTGATGTCGCGAATAGTTCCCCCGGCGAATAGTTCCCGGCGAACATAGCATGTTCGCGTTCGCAGCGGACGGCGAACATATGCCATGTTCGATCCGCCCCCTATTCCTCATCATTGAGTAAACTTTGACCCTATACCTCACAGTCAGAAGACACATTCCAGACAATCAGCAGCAGACCCTCCCTCTCAGACCCTCCCACCTCCTGGACAGCATCCATTTTAGATTCATTCGGAAGCTGCATTCTTAGTGACAGGAGGGACAGTGTAGCTGCTGCTGATTTAATAGGGAAATTGATAGCTAGGCTAGTGTATTCAGTGTCCACTATAGTCCTGAAGTACTCATCTGATCTCTGCTGTAAGGACAGCACCCCAAAAAGCCCTTTTTAGGGCTAGAACATCAGTCTGCTTTTTTTTTTTCTTCTGTGTAATCTAATTGCAGTTGCCTGCCTGCCAGCGTGTGTGTCAAGCTTACAGCATATACTGTGCCCACTTGCCCAGTGCCACCACTCATATCTGGTGTAACAGTAGTGTACATTTAAAAAAAAAAAAACTTTTTTGACTGCGAAATAATAGCAGACAGCTGCCAGTACCCAAGATGGCCGCCAATAAGGCAGACGGGGAGGGTTAGAGAGCTGTTTTGGGGGGATCAGGGAGGTGGGGGGCTAAGGGGGGATGCTACACCACAGCATATGTAAATATGCTTAAAAAAAATAAAAAAAAATTAAACCTTTTATTTTAGTACTGGCAGACTTTCTGCCAGTACTTAAGATGGCGGGGACAATTGTGAGGTGGAGGAGGGAAGGGAGCTGTTTGGGAGGGATCAGGGGGTCTGATGTGTCAGGTGGGAGGCTGATCTCTACACTAAAGCTAAAATTAACCCTGCAAACTCCCTACAAACTACCTAATTAACCCCTTCACTGCTAGCCATAATACACGTGTGATGCGCAGCAGCATTTAGCGGCCTTCTAATTACCAGAAAGCAACGTCAAAGCCATATATGTCTGCTATTTCTGAACAAAGGGAATCCCAGAGAAGCATTTACAACCATTTGTGCCATAATTGCGCAAGCTGTCTGTAAATAATTTCAGTGAGAAACCTAAAATTGCAAAAAAATTTAAGTTGTTTTTAAATTTGATCGCATTTGGCGTGAAATGGTGGAATGAAATATACCAAAATGGGACTAGATCAATACTTTGGGTTGTCTACTACACTACACTTAAGCTAAAATTAACTCTACAAGCTGCCTACATGCTCCCTAATTAACCCCTTCACTGCTGGTCATAAAACACGTGTGGTGTGCAGTGGCATTTAGCAGCCTTCTAATTACCAAAAAGCAACGCGAAAGCCATATAAGTCTGCTATTTCTGAACAAAGGGGATCCCAGAGAAGCATTTACAACCATTTATGCCATAATTGAATAAGTTGTTTGTAAATAATTTCTGTGAGAAACCTAAAGTTTGTGAAAAAGTGAACAATTTTTTTTTATTTGATCGCATTTGGCGGTGAAATGGTGGCATGAAATATACCAAAATGGGCCTAGATCAATACTTTGGGTTGTCTACTACACTACACTTAAGCTAAAATTAACTCTACAAGCTGCCTACATGCTCCCTAATTAACCCCTTCACTGCTGGGCATAAAAAACGTGTGGTGCGCAGTGGCATTTAGCAGCCTTCTAATTACCAAAAAGCAACGCCAAAGCCATTTAAGTCTGCTATTTCTGAACAAAGGGGATCCCAGAGAAGCATTTACAATCATTTATGCCATAAGTGCATAAGCCGTTTGTAAATAATTTCAGTGAGAAACCTAAAATTGCAAAAAAATTTAAGTTGTTTTTAAATTTGATCGCATTTGGCGGCGAAATGGTGGCATGAAATATACCAAAATGGGACTAGATCAATACTTTGGGTTGTCTACTACACTACACTTAAGCTAAAATTAACTCTACAAGCTGCCTACATGCTCCCTAATTAACCCCTTCACTGCTGGGCATAAAACACGTGTGGTGCGCAGTGGAATTTAGCAGCCTTCTAATTACCAAAAAGCAACGCCAAAGCCATTTAAGTCTGCTATTTCTGAACAAAGGGGATCCCAGAGAAGCATTTACAATCATTTATGCCATAAGTGCATAAGCCGTTTGTAAATAATTTCAGTGAGAAACCTAAGTCTGCTATAATGGCATGTCTGGCACACAGTGTTGGGGCAAGGGTCCATCTGACCACTGATACCTGGTCTGCAAAGCATGGTCAGGGCAGGTATATCACCTACACTGCGCACTGTGAAGCGGGCGTAACCCTTACACTACCTGATCGATACAACATCATACCTGATGTTTTAAAGCACGTTATTCCAAACAATTTAGGAATGTTAGGTGATTTATGCCTTTTATGGATTAAAACCAGACTCTGCATCAACTATGTAATTTTCCATGGGAGTTTTGCCATGGATCCCCCTCTGGCATGCCACAGTCCAGGTGTTAGTCCCCTTGAAACAACTTTTCCATCACTATTGTGGCCAGAAAGAGTCCCTGTGGGTTTTAAAATTCGCCTGCCTATTGAAGTCTATGGCGGTTCGCCCGGTTCGCCAGTTCCCGAACTTTTGCGACATCACTATTGATAACATTAAATTTAAATTTTTAATACAATTAAATTTTCTATTTAAATCTTGAAATATTTGTTTGGTACTTCACTGTCCCTTTAAAGATAATCCCTTTATTACCCATTCCCAGTTTTGCATAGCCAACACAGTTATAATAATATACTTTTAACCTCTGTGATTATCTTGTATCTAAGCCTCTGCAAACTGCCCCTTTATTTCAGTTCTTTTGACAGACTTGCAGTTTATCCAATCAGTGCCTACTCCCAGATAACTTCACGTGCACGAGCACAGTGTTATCTATATGACGTACGTGAACTAACACCCTCTAGTGGTGAAAAACTGTTAAAATGCATTCTGAAAAGAGGTGGCCTTCAAGGTCTAAGAAATTAGCATATGAACCTCCTAGGTTAAGCTTTCAACTAAGAATACCAAGAGAACAAAGCAAAATTGGTGATAAAAGTAAATTGGAAAATTATTTAAAATGACATGTTCTATGTGAATCATGAAAGTTTATTTTGGCCTAGACTATCCCTTTAATTTGATTGCTATCATTTGTTGAAAGAGCAGTAATGCACTACAGGTTTAGAAATGAATACATGTGTAATCCAATTTCTCTCTCTCTCTCTCTCTCTCTCTCTCTCTCTATATATATATATATATATATATATATATATATATACTGTATGTATATATATATATGTATATATATGTGTGTGTGTGTATATACATAATAAAATATGTATGTCCAATCTAAAGAGAATTCTAATAATTCCCTATCCACTTTGCTCCAAATATGTCACTACTTGCTTTATTCGCAATGAGTCCTGCTCAGAAAAAGAATACATTTATACTATATACAATAATGTGCTAAAGAGAAATGTCTTGTTCGTGGACAGTAATGAAATGGTATAAATAAAGTTTGGAAAAACCCGAATAGGCACAAGATCGATGACTGCTAGTTAACAACAGTCCGATGATCTTCGCACCGTACTTGACGCGTGTTTTTGACGGCTTTTTTTATAAATAAGGAGATTGTATTCAGATCCATGGCTGCAATGTTTGACGAGCGTATTGACACCCGCAAATGCAACATAGTTGATGCTTTGATAAATATCCCACAAGGTCTGTAAAGTTAATCTTAAGAAAGAAACTGTTAATAGGCGACTATATTCTTAAGGAAAGTGCATGTAAAAAGTAAATGATGAAATGAAGTAGGTTAGGTATCTCAAGAGCTACTGTTCATGTAGACAAGAAATAGATTTTAAAAATTAAAGCAGCAGCAGAGGAAGCAGTGTTAAAAGTAATTGCTCATGTAGAACTAATCATCTAACTAAAATCAGTTACTCTAGTTTAACAAGAGTTCCGTGAACTTGAAATCATTTAGAGCGTGTAGCATCATCCATATAATTTTCTGCTGTTAAACCTGTGAATAGGCAGTAATAATAATGCAATGAATTACAGAGTTCAACATTTATGGGTCAGTCACAATCTATCTGCTGAGGCCTTTTCGGTTATTTTTCTTGCTGAAAATTCCACTTTTATTTTTAACAATAGCCCATTTTGGTGTATTTTCTGCACAATTGTATTTTTGGCTCACAGATAAAAACGCACTATTTTTATGTGGCTGAAAAGCTTTCACAATCACACTCTGTTTTCAAGAGACTTTTCAAGAATACACAGTATCAATTCATTAAAGCTCTAGTCATTGCTATTGTATAGTCCGTAGGCAGTGGCCAGGTCATACATTTATGGATGTATACATTAATTTATATATTCATTTTATTAAGACCCCAACAGTTACACACTCATACTCGTACTGCCGTGATTGTCACTATTAGTACAGGCTTCTTCATAACTGGGCTTTAAAATGGGATTGTGCAATTGTGAGTTCAATTGCAATCTGAATCCATCCTAAACCATCTAAATGCCAATTGTGTGTAGGTATGCTGTGCATGTTTGTTCAATCACTATATTGTCACTTTTGTAATATTTTAAAAGTGTTGTGTTTACATATGTATTTATATGTGTGTATATGCATTTACAGACATATATACAAATATAAACACATACATACATATATTTTTTGTATTTTAAATAGATATTTCTATATATATATTTTTATATCTATACCTATATATATATATATATATATATATATATATATATAAATATACAGGTGGCCCTCGGTTTACGCCGGTTCAATTTGCGCCTTTTCAGAATAACAACCTTTTTTTTCAGTCATGTGACTGCTATTGAAAAGCTTTTGGAAAGCAATGCACTAATTAAAATAGCCAGTAGGTGGAGCTGTCCGCTTGTTTTGCAGCAAAGTTATGCAAATTAAGGCCTAGATTTGGAGTTCGGCGGTAAAAGGGCTGTTAACGCTCCGCGGGCTTTTTTCTGGCCGCACCATAAATTTAACTCTGGTATCGAGAGTTCAAACAAATGCTGCGTTAGGCTCCAAAAAAGGAGCGTAGAGCATTTTTACCGCAAATGCAACTCTCGATACCAGAGTTGCTTACGGACGCGGCCGGCCTCAAAAACGTGCTCGTGCACGATTCCCCCATAGGAAACAATGGGGCTGTTTGAGCTGAAAAAAAACCTAACACCTGCAAAAAAGCAGCGTTCAGCTCCTAACGCAGCCCCATTGTTTCCTATGGGGAAACACTTCCTACGTCTGCACCTAACACTCTAACATGTACCCCGAGTCTAAACACCCCTAACCTTACACTTATTAACCCCTAATCTGCCGCTCCGTAAACCGCCGCAACCTACGTTATCCCTATGTACCCCTAATCTGCTGCCCTAACATCGCCGACCCCTATATTATATTTATTAACCCCTAATCTGCCGCCCTCAACGTCGCCGACACCTGCCTACACTTATTAACCCCTAATCTGCCGAGCGGACCGCACCGCTACTATAATAAAGTTATTAACCCCTAATCCGCCTCACTAACCCTATCATAAATAGTATTAACCCCTAATCTGCCCTCCCTAACATCGCCGACACCTACCTTCAATTATTAACCCCTAATCTTCCGATCGGAGCTCACCGCTATTCTAATAAATGGATTAACCCCTAAAGCTAAGTCTAACCCTAACACTAACACCCCCCTAAGTTAAATATAATTTTTATCTAACGAAATAAATTAACTCTTATTAAATAAATGATTCCTATTTAAAGCTAAATACTTACCTGTAAAATAAATCCTAATATAGCTACAATATAAATTATAATTATATTATAGCTATTTTAGGATTAATATTTATTTTACAGGCAACTTTGTAATTATTTTAACCAGGTACAATAGCTATTAAATAGTTAAGAACTATTTAATAGTTACCTAGTTAAAATAATAACAAATTTACCTGTAAAATAAATTCTAACCTAAGATATAATTAAACCTAACACTACCCTATCAATAAAATAATTAAATAAACTACCTACAATTACCTACAATTAACCTAACACTAAACTATCAATAAATTAATCAAACACAATTCCTACAAATAAATACAATTAAATAAACTAGCTAAAGTACAAAAAATAAAAAAGAACTAAGTTACAGAAAATAAAAAAATATTTACAAACATAAGAAAAATATTACAACAATTTTAAACTAATTACACCTACTCTAAGCCCCCTAATAAAATAACAAAGCCCCCCAAAATAAAAAATTCCCTACCCTATTCTAAATTAAAAAAGTTACAAGCTCTTTTACCTTACCAGCCCTGAACAGGGCCCTTTGCGGGGCATGCCCCAAGAATTTCAGCTCTTTTGCCTGTAAAAAAAAACATACCATACCCCCCCCCAACATTACAACCCACCACCCACATACCCCTAATCTAACCCAAACCCCCCTTAAATAAACCTAACACTAATCCCCTGAAGATCTTCCTACCTTGTCTTCACCATCCAGGTATCACCGATCCGTCCTGGCTCCAAGATCTTCATCCAACCCAAGCGGGGGTTGGCGATCCATAATCCGGTGCTGAAGAGGTCCAGAAGAGGCTCCAAAGTCTTCCTCCTATCCGGCAAGAAGAGGACATCCGGACCGGCAAACATCTTCTCCAAGCGGCATCTTCGATCTTCTTCCATCCGGAGCGAAGTGGCAGGATCCTGAAGACCTCCAGCGCGGAACATCCATCCGGACCGACGACTGAACGACGAATGACTGTTCCTTTAAGGGACGTCATCCAAGATGGCGTCCCTCGAATTCCGATTGGCTGATAGGATTCTATCAGCCAATCGGAATTAAGGTAGGAATTTTCTGATTGGCTGATGGAATCAGCCAATCAGAATCAAGTTCAATCCGATTGGCTGATCCAATCAGCCAATCAGATTGAGCTCGCATTCTATTGGCTGTTCCGATCAGCCAATAGAATGCGAGCTCAATCTGATTGGCTGATTGGATCGGCCAATCGGATTGAACTAGATTCTGATTGGCTGATTCCATCAGCCAATCAGAAAATTCCTACCTTAATTCCGATTGGCTGATAGAATCCTATCAGCCAATCGGAATTCGAGGGACGCCATCTTGGATGACGTCCCTTAAAGGAACAGTCATTCGTCGTTCAGTCGTCGGTCCGGATGGATGTTCCGCGCTGGAGGTCTTCAGGATCCTGCCACTTCGCTCCGGATGGAAGAAGATCGAAGATGCCGCTTGGAGAAGATGTTTGCCGGTCCGGATGTCCTCTTCTTGCCGGATAGGAGGAAGACTTTGGAGCCTCTTCTGGACCTCTTCAGCACCGGATTATGGATCGCCAACCCCCGCTTGGGTTGGATGAAGATCTTGGAGCCAGGACGGATCGGTGATACCTGGATGGTGAAGACAAGGTAGGAAGATCTTCAGGGGATTAGTGTTAGGTTTATTTAAGGGGGGTTTGGGTTAGATTAGGGGTATGTGGGTGGTGGGTTGTAATGTTGGGGGGGGGTATGGTATGTTTTTTTTACAGGCAAAAGAGCTGAAATTCTTGGGGCATGCCCCGCAAAGGGCCCTGTTCAGGGCTGGTAAGGTAAAAGAGCTTGTAACTTTTTTAATTTAGAATAGGGTAGGGAATTTTTTATTTTGGGGGGCTTTGTTATTTTATTAGGGGGCTTAGAGTAGGTGTAATTAGTTTAAAATTGTTGTAATATTTTTCTTATGTTTGTAAATATTTTTTTATTTTCTGTAACTTAGTTCTTTTTTATTTTTTGTACTTTAGCTAGTTTATTTAATTGTATTTATTTGTAGGAATTGTGTTTAATTAATTTATTGATAGTGTAGTGTTAGGTTAATTGTAGGTAATTGTAGGTAGTTTATTTAATTATTTTATTGATAGGGTAGTGTTAGGTTTAATTATATCTTAGGTTAGGATTTATTTTACAGGTAAATTTGTTATTATTTTAACTAGGTAACTATTAAATAGTTCTTAACTATTTAATAGCTATTGTACCTGGTTAAAATAATTACAAAGTTGCCTGTAAAATAAATATTAATCCTAAAATAGCTATAATATAATTATAATTTATATTGTAGCTATATTAGGATTTATTTTACAGGTAAGTATTTAGCTTTAAATAGGAATCATTTATTTAATAAGAGTTAATTTATTTCGTTAGATAAAAATTATATTTAACTTAGGGGGGTGTTAGTGTTAGGGTTAGACTTAGCTTTAGGGGTTAATCCATTTATTAGAATAGCGGTGAGCTCCGATCGGAAGATTAGGGGTTAATAATTGAAGGTAGGTGTCGGCGATGTTAGGGAGGGCAGATTAGGGGTTAATACTATTTATGATAGGGTTAGTGAGGCGGATTAGGGGTTAATAACTTTATTATAGTAGCGCTCAGGTCCGCTCGGCAGATTAGGAGTTAATAAGTGTAGGCAGGTGTCGGCGACGTTGTGGGGGGCAGATTAGGGGTTAATAAATATAATATAGGAGTCGGCGGTGTTAGGGGTAGCAGATTAGGGGTACATAGGGATAACGTAGGTGGCGGCGCTTTGCGGTCGGAAGATTAGGGGTTAATTATTTTAAGTAGCTGGCGGCGATGTTGTGGGGGGCAGGTTAGGGGTTAATAAATATAATATAGGGGTCGGCGGTGTTAGGGGTAGCAGATTAGGGGTACATAAGTATAACGTAGGTGGCGGTCGGCAGATTAGGGGTTAAAAATTTTAATCGAGTGGCGGCGATGTGGGGGGAGCTCGGTTTAGGGGTACATAGGTAGTTTATGGGTGTTAGTGTACTTTAGGGAACAGTAGTTAAGAGCTTTATAAACCGGCGTTAGCCAGAAAGCTCTTAACTCCTGCTATTTTCAGGCGGCTGGAATCTTGTCGTTAGAGCTCTAACGCTCACTTCAGAAACGACTCTAAATACCAGCGTTAGAAAGATCCCATTGAAAAGATAGGCTACGCAAATGGCGTAGGGGGATCTGCGGTATGGAAAAGTCGCGGCTGAAAAGTGAGCGTTAGACCCTTTAATCACTGACTCCAAATACCAGCGGGCGCCCAAAACCAGCGTTAGGAGCCTCTAACGCTGGTTTTGACGGCTACCGCCGAACTCCAAATCTAGGCCTAACAGACTTAAATTGATCTGTACACAGATCAGACCAGATCTATCAAGCAAAATTTAGCAGGCACTTCCCTATTATATTCCTGTCCAGCAGCTTCAGGTGAGGGTGCCTAACTGCTTATTAATCACTGCAGATTGAAATGCATAGAATAGGTGCAGACCCAATATTATCTAACATGCTAACAATGCAGAGAACTGATTGCAGAAAAATGCAAATAAAAAAACGTTTTTGTTTATTAAACTTAGTTTGATGATGATGCAGTCTGTTGTGTAATTATTTTATTAGGTGATGTTTAGCAAATGTTTTTGTTCATTAAACTTAGTTTGATGATGATGCAATCTATATTATTAGGTTTATAATGTTGTTTAGCATTTAAAATATTCATTTCAAACTTTAAAAATAATGTATTAGGTGTTACTTATGACAATTTTGAGAGGGGCCTGGAACCTAACTCCCTCACTTCCCATTGACTTACATTATAAACTGGGTTTCAATTAACAATGGTTTCGATTTACAACCATTCCTCCTGGAACCTAACCCCGGCGTAAACTAAGGGCTACCTGTATATATATATATATATATATATATATATATATACAGTATATATATATATATATATATATATATATATATATATATATACAGTATATATATATATATATACTATATACTATATATATATATATATATATATATATATATATATATTTATAGGTATAGCTATATATTTTACCAAATAAAATCACATATATATATATATATATATATTAATAAATAGTACATATTGGGGCCCATTTATCAAGCTCCGGATGGAGCTTGAGGGCCTGTGTTGGGCTCGCCAGAAACACCAGTTATGAAGCAGCGGTCTAAAGACTGCTGCTCCATAACCTGTCCGCCTGCTCTGAGCTGAATACGGAGAGCGTACCGACAGACCTTTGTTAAATAGGCCCTATTGTGTTATGTGAAGAACATTGGGATGTGAAATATTCATATTTCATGTCAGGTTAGAGCACTTGAGTAAATCGGGTTAGTAAGGGTCTTAGGTATTTTTTCCACTTTTTGCGCTCTGTTGAAGTCTATGGGGGAATACATTAACCCCTTAAGGACCAGCGACGTACCCTGTATGTTGCTGGCCTTTTTTTGGGACTTGATTGTTTTATAGTGCGGTCTTGCCACCAGTGTTGAGACTGCTCTATTCCACAAAGCCTGCTGGAGGGAGTGCATTAATAGCGTGTTCTTGCTAGACTTGTGCTATTATGTCCTGAAAAAACCCTTAACGACCAGTGACATACAGGGTACATTGTGGTCATTAAGGGGTTAATGTGTTTGCTATATTCACAGTTAGACTTTGTGCACGCATCGGGTTAACACTCATGCGAAAACTTTTTACCTTCAACTTGTAATACACACACTACCCGACCGTGGCTGGACTATTATCCGATGGATATTTGTCCGACTGACATTTGTGTGCCGAATAATAATCTGACAGACAAATGTCCGTCAGATATCAGTCCGGCCACGGCCAAATGTGTCCAATTCTACTCACGCATCCTTTCCGAGAACTGTTAAAAACACGTTGTGGGGGGTGGGACCCATGGTTAGGTTCCCAGAGGCGGTTACGGCGCCAAGGCACTGATTAGAACAGAACTCTCTGGAGCGTATCTACTCTTGGCCAAATGTACGTCCACTTGGAATATAGTCTCTCGGACATATGTCTGATGGACAAATGTGCTTCAGCATTCTGTCCGAGAACCCTACCCGACATGCACGAAAATCCTCTGTCTAGGAAAGTTAACGTGAGAGTGGAGTGTTGCCCTCCACTCCTAATCTAGCCCATAATGGGTGACCCCTGGGTACTCCACCGTTCTTGATGATACTTCATACTCTCTTAAATTGCCACATACAGTTGTCATTGGTAATAACTATTAGCCTCTCTACTTTTGACTTTGTGCCCTCATGTGTGGTTCCTGAAGAATTAAATTATCAAATTAAGAAATGGAAACGTGGCCTATACATTTAATCCTCACAAAGGGGTTAAGACCATGAGAGTCAAATTATTAAAATGTTAGACTTTTAAGCAGTAGATATCTCAACAGATGCATTGACAACCACATAGAATACCCCAAGGCTATACATATTAGTATATTTTGAAGTGCAAAAGTAAAATAAGAAGCAATGCCTCTAGATATTAAAACTCCATATACTTTTTGAGGAGGGGGCGGAGCCGGCCGAGGTTGAGAATGGGCGCACACTTTTAGAGCTCCTGCTTAACCGTCCTCTTAGTGGCAAAAAATGAAGCTTTATCTATGCACCAAGAGAAAGCAATGGCTAAGGAGTAATTAAACTACACCCTGTTAATAAACCACGCTGCTTGGAAGCTGCAGAAAGAGTAAAGTAACGCAGTATTAGCTATATCTAAAGAGGCGTACCAGAGATCAGGTAGACCTTTCACCTGAGCATAGGTAACCGGCATGCTCTCACAGATTTAATGCGGTTGGAGGTGGAGTGGAACAGAGAGCACCCTGTATGCTGCACAGAGGAAGACGTGAGTGGAAGCTTACACTGTAAAGAGCTGCTTTGGATATCTGTTATAGCCCCTGCACAAGCACCTGTGGAGTATGAAGTAGCAGGAAAGGTGAATACAAAGGCACGAACTGGAGGCTTACCGTTTGGGAAGCAGTCCGGCGGCAAACAGCTTACTGCCGCCTGGGAAGCCGACGAGCCGGGATATCTGTGAAGCGGTCCCTGGGGAGTGAGGCAGAAGGCTCTCTGCAGCAGCCGGTGAGAAATCCTGTGCCTAATCCCTCGAGTGCTGGGCAGCAGAGGAGGTCGTGTGAAGAAATTTGTACCTGGGGTAAGGAGCGGAGACCGAGCGGCGGATGCCGAGTATCGCCTGTGGCGAGTTGAGCCCTCAGTTTGAAAGGAAGGAGCAACCTGCAAGGGGGTATTCTGTCATATTGGACTAGGCGCTTAAGACCCAGGATAAACAGGTGGCCATCTTACTTTTCGCCTGGGATTGTAAGGTGTGAGAGCAGGCATTAAGGCTCTTAGTAGCAGTACAGGACTATCTCAGCCGTACAAGAAGCATAGCTCTTCAATAGGCTCTGGAGGGGAGAGAGTAAAGTGAAAATCGGGAAAAAGAAGAGTGTGAAAGAGAAGAAAGGTAAAGCTTCTTTGTTCCTTTCCCTTTTTCTCACCTGTTTTATGAAAAACATAAAAGACTGTTATAAGCATTATACTATAAATATGGGATACTGTGGGCAATAGAAGTATACACAAAAGGGATTAAACAAGATTGATTATAAAGCCCGTTGATCAACTTAGAAGGGGTTTTTTATATCCTTCTTTTTTTGCCACATTGGTGCTAATATTTCCCCAGCTGGTTAACATTGCCACAGTACACCACACTCTACGCTGACTACAGCACAGAAGTTACAGGTGAAATAATCTTATACATCCCCAGAGCCTTAGGAGAAAAAGAAAGAGAAGGGAAGAGAAAAAGAAAAGAATTTTTTTTTTTTTAGCATAAAGAGTCTATAATGGCTTCAAAAGAAATCAGCCAAACAGGACAAAATTGGTAAATCCAACTCATCCCATGGGTCAAAGGTAGATTCCTTTTTTAAAGCCACAGATTGTTCTTCACTGAATCAATCCTCAGAACGGGCCTCACCTAATAAAACCATAAGGTCCCCTGAACCCAGTACCCCCCCTTTAACTAAAGCAGATCTGCAGTGTTTACCTACAAAAGCTGACATTCAAATTTTGCTGGAAGAAATCAGCCAACTGAAATCATGTATTAAAAATGAATTCACTGCAATAAAAAAAGATATAGGGGAGATAGGGAACAGAGTGGCCCAACTGGAGGAAGACAAAGAGACAAAGAAGTTTTGGTCAGTCATACAGACACTATGTCCCAACAGATCCACCAGCAGGAAGAGATTATAATGTCATTACAAAACCAGATAGATGATATGGAGAATAGGCAGAGGAGGTCAAATCTAAGGATAAGGGGGATAACAGAGGACATCTCTTCAGAAAACCTGGAAAAATTTCTCCTAAAATTCTTTACTTCCCTAACAGGGGTGGAAACGTATTCTGATAAGACTTTGGAAAGGTGTCACAGAGCCCTAAAACCAAGGCAAAATAAAGGTGATCCCCCTAGAGACGTAATAATAAAGTTTGCCCACTTTAAAGATAAGGAGGCCATTGCACAGGCAGCAAGGCAACACCAAAACCTTAAGTATGATGGACAGTATATTAAAATTTTTACTGACATTTGTCCAAGGACTTTACCAAAAAGAAAAGAGCTCAGATTCCTCACCCTGCACCTCAATAAAATGAAAATTCCCTATAGATGGGGATTCCCCTTTAGTTTAAGAGCTACAGTAGATGGGAAGTCTGCGTATTTACACTCTCTGCAGGACATCAAAACATTTTGTGACACTTTGGGGATTAGTATTCCTGCATCAGACACATTAAATAATCAAGAGAGAAGGGGGAATAACCATTCATCTACCCTGTTTGCAACACAGGGTGTAAGAGGTCAGCAATGGATCAAAGTCCCAGTCAGGAAAAAACAGCAGGAAAAGACTAACACTCAGGAAGAGTTAATTTCTAATGATAGTGAAGAGATAGCTTAGCTTCAATCTCTAACATCTGATGTCATGTATAAGTTTTCATTTAACTGCTGTGTATAATTTTTTATTTTTTATTTTTTTTTCACTTATAGGAGAGATGGGTTTTTTTTGCACATATATTCTTTCTGGGTATATAAGCTTACAAGTAGGTTAATATAGATATGGGGTATTGGTTAGACACTGGTTGCACAATATTGCTTGGCACATCTTGTTTCTTTCTTTATACATTTTTTCCTTCTATATCTTCTCTTCCCCTATTTCCCTTTCCTCCCCCATTTTTTTTCTTTTTCTTTTTTTCTCTCACTTATATAAGATATGGTTTTTTGCACATATATTTTTTCTGGGCATATAAGCCTATAAATAGCCTAATATAGATATGGGGTATTGGTTGAGACACTGATTGCACAATTGTTTGGTATGCCGTTTTCTTTCTTTACACACTTTTTTATCTTTATTTCTTCTTTCCCCTTAGTCCCCCTTCTTTTTCCCCCCTTTTTTTTTTTTTTTTTTTTAGGTATGGTATTTGCACATATATTTCTTATGGGTACCTAAGCCTATAAGTGGTTTAATATAGACATGTGGATTATGTTTATAGTTTTTTGCACACAGAAAAAGGGTAAGAGGAGGGGAGTAGAACAAAGAAAGGAAAACATTTTTTTGTTTGATGGATTTTGTTTATATAACATATTTTTTTTTTTTATTAGATAGGGAGGAAGGTGTCTCTGTAACAGTATAGTAAACCTATTAGATGAAAGCTATTTGCACAAGCTGATACTTAGGAGTTTGGTAATTGTATTTATTAGTGTAAATAAGAAATATAGGCCTAGATTTAGAGTTCGGCGGTAAAAGGGCTGTTAACGCTCCGCGGGCTTTTTTCTGGCCGCACCATAAATTTAACTCTGGTATCGAGAGTTAAAACAAATGCTGCGTTAGGCTCCAAAAAAGGAGCGTAGAGCATTTTTACCGCAAATGCAACTCTCGATACTAGAGCTGCTTACGGACGCGGCCGGCCTCAAAAACGTGCTCGTGCACGATTCTCCCATAGGAAACAATGGGGCTGTTTGAGCTGAAAAAAAACCTAACACCTGCAAAAAAGCAGCGTTCAGCTCCTAACGCAGCCCCATTGTTTCCTATGGGGAAACACTTCCTACGTCTGCACCTAACACTCTAACATGTACCCCGAGTCTAAACACCCCTAGCCTTACACTTATTAACCCCTATTCTGCCGCCCCCGCTATCGCTGACCCCTGCATTACACTTTTAACCCCTAATCTGCCGCTCCGTAAACCGCCGCAACCTACGTTATCCCTATGTACCCCTAATCTGCTGCCCTAACATCGCCGACCCCTATATTATATTTATTAACCCCTAATCTGCCCCCCTCAACGTCGCCGACACCTGCCTACACTTATTAACCCCTAATCTGCCGAGCGGACCTGAGCGCTACTATAATAAAGTTATTAACCCCTAATCCGCCTCACTAACCCTATCATAAATAGTATTAACCCCTAATCTGCCCTCCCTAACATCGCCGACACCTAACTTCAATTATTAACCCCTAATCTGCCGACCGGAGCTCACCGCTATTCTAATAAATGGATTAACCCCTAAAGCTAAGTCTAACCCTAACACTAACACCCCCCTAAGTTAAATATAATTTTTATCTAACGAAATAAATTAACTCTTATTAAATAAATGATTCCTATTTAAAGCTAAATACTTACCTGTAAAATACATCCTAATATAGCTAAAATATAAATTATAATTATATTATAGCTATTTTAGGATTAATATTTATTTTACAGGTAACTTTGTAATTATTTTAACCAGGTACAATAGCTATTAAATAGTTAAGAACTATTTAATAGTTACCTAGTTAAAATAATAACAAAATTACCTGTAAAATAAGTCCTAACCTAAGATATAATTAAACCTAACACTACCCTATCAATAAAATAATTAAATAAACTACCTACAATTACCTACAATTAACCTAACACTACACTATCAATAAATTAATTAAACACAATTCCTACAAATAAATACAATTAAATAAACTAGCTAAAGTACAAAAAATAAAAAAGATCTAAGTTACAGAAAATAAAAAAATATTTACAAACATAATAAAAATATTACAACAATTTTAAACTAATTACACCTACTCTAAGCCCCCTAATAAAATAACAAAGCCCCCCAAAATAAAAAATTCCCTACCCTATTCTAAATTAAAAAAGTTACAAGCTCTTTTACCTTACCAGCCCTGAACAGGGCCCTTTGCGGGGCATGCCCCAAGAATTTCAGCTCTTTTGCCTGTAAAAGAATAAATACAATACCCCCCCCCCCCCAACATTACAACCCACCACCCACATACCCCTAATCTAACCCAAACCCCCCTTAAATAAACCTAACACTAAGCCCCTGAAGATCTTCCTACCTTGTCTTCACCATACCAGGTTCACCGATCCGTCCTGAAGAGCTCCTCCGATGTCCTGATCCAAGCCCAAGCGGGGGCTGAAGAGGTCCATGATCCGGTCAAAGTCTTCATCCAAGCGGGGCAGAAGAGGATCTTCCATCCGATTGAAGTCATCATCCAGGCGGCATCTTCGATCTTCTTCCATCCGGAGCGAAGAGGCAGGATCCTGAAGACATCCAGCGCGGAACATCCATCCGGACCGACGACTGAACGACGAATGACTGTTCCTTTAAGGGACGTCATCCAAGATGGCGTCCCTCGAATTCCGATTGGCTGATAGGATTCTATCAGCCAATCGGAATTAAGGTAGGAATTTTCTGATTGGCTGATGGAATCAGCCAATCAGAATCTAGTTCAATCCGATTGGCCGATCCAATCAGCCAATCAGATTGAGCTCGCATTCTATTGGCTGATCGGAACAGCCAATAGAATGCGAGCTCAATCTGATTGGCTGATTGGATCAGCCAATCGGATTGAACTTGATTCTGATTGGCTGATTCCATCAGCCAATCAGAAAATTCCTACCTTAATTCCGATTGGCTGATAGAATCCTATCAGCCAATCGGAATTCGAGGGACGCCATCTTGGATGACGTCCCTTAAAGGAACAGTCATTTGCCGTTCAGTCGTCGGTCCGGATGGATGTTCCACGCTGGATGTCTTCAGGATCCTGCCTCTTCGCTCCGGATGGAAGAAGATCGAAGATGCCGCCTGGATGATGACTTCAATCGGATGGAAGATCCTCTTCTGCCCCGCTTGGATGAAGACTTTGACCGGATCATGGACCTCTTCAGCCCCCGCTTGGGCTTGGATCAGGACATCGGAGGAGCTCTTCAGGACGGATCGGTGAACCTGGTATGGTGAAGACAAGGTAGGAAGATCTTCAGGGGCTTAGTGTTAGGTTTATTTAAGGGGGGTTTGGGTTAGATTAGGGGTATGTGGGTGGTGGGTTGTAATGTTGGGGGGGGGGTATTGTATTTATTCTTTTACAGGCAAAAGAGCTGAAATTCTTGGGGCATGCCCCGCAAAGGGCCCTGTTCAGGGCTGGTAAGGTAAAAGAGCTTGTAACTTTTTTAATTTAGAATAGGGTAGGGAATTTTTTATTTTGGGGGGCTTTGTTATTTTATTAGGGGGCTTAGAGTAGGTGTAATTAGTTTAAAATTGTTGTAATATTTTTATTATGTTTGTAAATATTTTTTTATTTTCTGTAACTTAGATCTTTTTTATTTTTTGTACTTTAGCTAGTTTATTTAATTGTATTTATTTGTAGGAATTGTGTTTAATTAATTTATTGATAGTGTAGTGTTAGGTTAATTGTAGGTAATTGTAGGTAGTTTATTTAATTATTTTATTGATAGGGTAGTGTTAGGTTTAATTATATCTTAGGTTAGGACTTATTTTACAGGTAATTTTGTTATTATTTTAACTAGGTAACTATTAAATAGTTCTTAACTATTTAATAGCTATTGTACCTGGTTAAAATAATTACAAAGTTACCTGTAAAATAAATATTAATCCTAAAATAGCTATAATATAATTATAATTTATATTTTAGCTATATTAGGATGTATTTTACAGGTAAGTATTTAGCTTTAAATAGGAATCATTTATTTAATAAGAGTTAATTTATTTCGTTAGATGTAAATTATATTTAAGTTAGGGGGGTGTTAGTGTTAGGGTTAGACTTAGCTTTAGGGGTTAATACATTTATTAGAATAGCGGTGAGCTCCGGTCGGCAGATTAGGGGTTAATAATTGAAGTTAGGTGTCGGCGATGTTAGGGAGGGCAGATTAGGGGTTAATACTATTTATGATAGGGTTAGTGAGGCGGATTAGGGGTTAATAACTTTATTATAGTAGCGCTCAGGTCCGCTCGGCAGATTAGGGGTTAATAAGTGTAGGCAGGTGTCGGCGACGTTGAGGGGGGCAGATTAGGGGTTAATAAATATAATATAGGGGTCGGCGGTGTTAGGGCAGCAGATTAGGGGTACATAGGGATAACGTAGGTGGCGGCGATTTGCGGTCGGAAGATTAGGGGTTAATTATTTTAAGTAGCTTGCGGCGACGTTGTGGGGGGCAAGTTAGGGGTTAAGAAATATAATATAGGGGTCGGCGGGGTTAGGGGCAGCAGATTAGGGGTACATAAGTATAACGTAGGTGGCGGTCGGCAGATTAGGGGTTAAAAATTTTAATCGAGTGGCGGTGATGTGGGGGGAGCTCGGTTTAGGGGTATATAGGTAGTTTATGGGTGTTAGTGTACTTTAGGGTACAGTAGTTAAGAGCTTTATAAACCGGCGTTAGCCAGAAAGCTCTTAACTCCTGCTATTTTCAGGCGGCTGGAATCTTGTCGTTAGAGCTCTAACGCTCACTGCAGAAACGACTCTAAATACCGGCGTTAGAAAGATCCCATTGAAAAGATAGGCTACGCAAATGGCGTAGGGGGATCTGCGGTATGGAAAAGTCGCGGCTGTAAAGTGAGCGTTAGACCCTTTAATCACTGACTCCAAATACCAGCGGGCGGCCAAAACCAGCGTTAGGAGCCTCTAACGCTGGTTTTGACGGCTACCGCCAAACTCTAAATCTAGGCCTTAGTAAGGAATTATTTAGGCCTAGATTTGGAGTTTGGCGGTAGCCGTGAAAACCAGCGTTAGAGGCTCCTAACGCTGGTTTTAGGCTACCGCCGGTATTTGGAGTCATTAAAAAAAGGGTCTAACGCTCACTTTTCAGCCACGACTTTTCCATATCGCAGATCCCCTTACGTCAATTGCGTATCCTATCTTTTCAATGGGATCTTTCTAACTCCGGTATTTAGAGTCGTGGCTGAAGTGAGCGTTAGAAATCTAACGACAAAACTCCAGCCGCAGAAAAAAGTCAGTAGTTAAGAGCTTTCTGGGCTAACGCCGGTTCATAAAGCTCTTAACTACTGTGCCCTAAAGTACACTAACACCCATAAACTACCTATGTACCCCTAAACCGAGGTCCCCCCACATTGCCGACACTCGATTAAATTTTTTTAACCCCTAATCTGCCGACCGCCACCTACGTTATCCTTATGTACCCCTAATCTGCTGCCCCTAACACCGCCGACCCCTATATTATATTTATTAACCCCTAATCTGCCCCCCACAATGTCGCCGCCAGCTACCTACACTTATTAACCCCTAATCTGCCACCCGCATGCCGCCGCCAGCTACATTATAGCTATGTACCCCTAATCTGCTGCCCTAACATCGCCGACCCCTATATTATATTTATTAACCCCTAACCTGCCCCCCACAACGTCGCCGCCACCTACCTACAATAATTAACCCCTAATCTGCCGACCGCAAAGAGCCGCCAGCTACATTATAGCTATGTACCCCTAATCTGCTGCCCCTAACACCGCCGACCCCTATATTATATTTATTAACCCCTAATCTGCCCTCCCTAACATCGCCGACACCTAACTTCAATTATTAACCCCTAATCTGCCGACCGAATCTCGCCGCTATTCTAATAAATGTATTAACCCCTAAAGCTAAGTCTAACCCTAACACTAACACCCCCTAAGTTAAATATAATTTAAATCTAACGAAATTAATTAACTCTGATTAAATAAATTACTCCTATTTAAAGCTAAATACTTACCTGTAAAATAAATCCTAATATAGCTACAATATAAATTATAATTATATTATAGCTATTTTAGGATTAATATTTATTTTACAGGTAACTTTGTATTTATTTTAACCAGGTACAATAGCTATTAAATAGTTAAGAACTATTTAATAGCTAAAATAGTTAAAATAATTACAAAATTACCTGTAAAATAAATCCTAACCTAAGTTACAATTAAACCTAACACTACACTATCAATAAATTAATTAAATACAATACCTACAATTACCTACAATTAAACCTAACACTACACTATCAATAAATTAATTAAATACAATACCTACAAATAACTACAATGAAATAAACTAACTAAAGTACAAAAAATAAAAAAGAACTAAGTTACAAAAAATAAAAAAATATTTACAAACATAAGAAAAATATTACAACAATTTTAAACTAATTACACCTACTCTAAGCCCCCTAATAAAATAACAAAGCCCCCCAAAATAAAAAATGCCCTACCCTATTCTAAATTACAAAAGTTCAAAGCTCTTTTACCTTACCAGCCCTGAACAGGGCCCTTTGCGGGGCATGCCCCAAAGAATTCAGCTCTTTTGCCTGTAAAAAAAAAAACATACACTACCCCCCCCCCAACATTACAACCCACCACCCATATACCCCTAATCTAACCCAAACCCCCCTTAAATAAACCTAACACTAAGCCCCTGAAGATCTTCCTACCTCACCGATCGGTCCTGGCTCCAAAATCTTCATCTAAGCCCAAGCGGGGGCTAGACATCCATCATCCGACGGCTGAAGAAGTCCAGAAGAGGCTCCAAAGTCTTCATCCTATCCGGGAAAAAGAGTAGATCCGGACCGGCAACCATCATCTTCCAAGCGGCATCTTCTATCTTCATCCGATGAGGACTGGCTCCATCTTGAAGACCTCCACCGCGGACCCATCTTCTTCCGACGACAACTTCCTGACGAATGACGGTTCCTTTAAGGAAGCTTGGGGCTGCCTGTCAAGTGTGATCATCTGATAAACAGCCGTTCAAGAGTGTCATCGCGCTTGGCGAGGAAAAGTTCCGGTAAAAAGTATAAGTTGTCTTGCCGAGTAACTGTTATATAGCAGGCTGTTAAGATGAGAAGTGTGCACAATATAAATAACCAGTGACTGACATGCATGGCTCACGGAGTCATTACTCATTTATTTGAAGTGATATAAATATACCTTCCGAAACAAAGGTCTCACCTACTGCCCATTCTATCTATATTAAAGCTGTTTTTTAGCACACATATAAGATTACGAAAACTGCAATATGTGTTACTAACACTTGAAGAGTTGATACAAATATATGGAGTAACCATTACATTAATACTTCCAAACTAGCAACATTTGATCTCAATACTGATACAAACCGGATCCCACAGCAACAAAGAGGAACATTTGACGCTTCCCTTGATTGGCATTTCTTTAGCCAGCTATACTATTCTATTTAGTTTTGATTTTTGATATTTTTATATTTTTATATATTTTTATTTTTTGATAATTTTTTAGGGTGGTATTCCATATAGCACTTTTTAAATTCTTCTTATTTGTATTATATACCTTTGCAGGGAGACATCCCGTGTATTGTACAATTAATTTCCATCAGTAAAAAAATGTCATATTATCTGTTGTACTGTATTTTTATTTTTATTGCCTAACTAATGCTGATTAAGTGTGTTGGTTTTTCTTAGCTTTTAGCGCCCTCTCATTTGTGGTTTTTGCTTAGTTTCAATTTTTGCTACCTAGGGGAGGTGGCAGGAGAGTGGCCTAGTGAAACCTTTAGATTTTAGCGCTGTATTAATTCTTTTTTACTCTATGCGGATAAGTTGGCCTCAAAAACCGACAGTACCTTATCAATGGCGTTTAGATGATACTCTTTTAAAAGATCTCCAAATCAGACAGTCCATATTCAAATCTATAGAAACCTATTTTGATACCAATGCTATTGAAGATACCTCACCAAGTACTTGATGGGTAGCACATAAAGTGGTAGTAAGGGGTGAATTTATAAAACATAAATCCAGACTAAATAGACAAATTAGAGAACAATATGCACATTTAATGGACTCACTCTCTAAGGCAGAATACAGACATAAGAAGGACCCATACAATAAACAACTAACAGACTCCCTCAAAAAAGAGCGAGAAAATCTTAATAGTTTCCTGGATAAGGGAGTGCAACGTAGAGCCCTACAACTTAAAAATATGTTTTTTAATGGCGGAAATAAAGCCGGTAGATTGCTAGCACGAGCGCTAAAAAAAAGAATATTACAAACATATGTAGCTAAAATAACAGATGGGCTGGGCATCTTTAAAACAGGGAGTCAGGATATAGCCAAAGTATTCCAGGAATATTACCAACAACTATATAATTTGGATATACAAAAAAAATCTAAAAAGTTCCTATTAGATAAATCTAACTATATAAATGGAACAGAGGTTCCCAAAAAGATATGTTAGAAGAACCCTTTTCTCTACAGGAAATTACTCAGACCATTAAAAAATTTGCCCTGGGGAAAAGTCCTGGAATAGACGGATTTACTTCCAATTATTATAAAACATTCAACGAGATTCTGGCTCCAAAACTTCTATGTTACTTTAATTCAGTAAGTTCAGTACCCCTCTTAGCAAAAGAAATGCTTGAAGCTAAGATAATTGTTCTACATAAACCTGGCAAAGACCCCACATTACCAGCGAGTTATAGACCTATCTCATTATTGAACAATGATGTTAAAATTTATGCTAAACTCATAGCGAATAGAATTAACAAAATATTACCGGATATTATAAATTTAGATCAAGTAGGTTTTGTGCCACGAAGGGAAGCGAGAGACAACACCATCCAAAGCCTTATATTTAATTAAGTATGCAAAAATTTATAAGATCCCTATGGTCACACTCTCGTTAGACGCAGAAAAGGCATTTGACCGGCTGGACTGGTCCTTTCTACAATTAACACTTAGCAAATTTGGTTTTGGAGAAAAAATTATACAACACATTTTTCACCTTTATTCATTACCGTCGGCAAAAGTAAAGATTAATGGGGTGCTCTCTGAGTTTTTCAAGATTTCAAACGGTACTAGGCAGGGATGCCCCCTATCACATTTGTTATTTGTTTTATCAATGGAAATTTTAGCTGCGAAAATCCGTTCAGACGTAAATATTAAGGGTATAAAAATAGGGGTTCAAGAATACAAGATTTCTCTGTACGCGGACGACGTGCTATTAACATTAACGGACCCAGTAAGGTCCATTAAAAAATTAGACCTGAGTCTACAGGAATTTGGGAGTTACTCCAATTTCCTAATTAATAAGAACAAATCAGAAGCACTTAAGTCTGCGATCTCACCTAGAGAATATCAGGAATGTAAAGCAAGTAGTACATTCACATGGAAAGGAACCTCTTTAAAATATATTGGGGTTCAAATATCAGCCAATGATGCTTGCCTGTTTTCGGAAAACTATTCTAAGTTAGCTATTAATCTTCAATCGGACCTTAGTTCTTGGAGATCCAAAATTATATCATGGTTAGGACGAATTCACACAGTTAAAATGAATGTCCTCCCCCGTATTTTATATTTGTTTCAGACTATCCCCATTAATATCCCTTATTCGTATTGTCTTAACATCCAGAAAAGTATAAACTCCTTTATATGGAATCAAACTAAACCAAGAATTAAAGCTTCTATTCTTTATAAATCAAGGTCAGAGGGGGGCTAGGCGTACCAAATATTAGAAACTACCATAGAGCAATCATTCTACAAAGGATAATAGATTGGCATACAAACTATAAGAATAAAGCCTGGGTTCAGTTAGAAAATAATTTAATACCATCCCAACCAATGAATAAATTAATATGGACCCCAAGCAAGGGTAGGCCCCTAACAATTATGCAGTTTCCAATGATTAAGCATACTTTTTTTAATTGGGAAAAAATTATAACAGAATATCCTTCTATTTCAACTATTCCCTCACCTTTTATCCCGATCATAAATAATGTAGAATTTCAGGGTGGTCATATTGCCAGTTACTCTAGTCAACAAAACTTACATCATTCCTTCCCGTTATATTTATGTATAGAAAATGGGAGGCTTAAACCTCAGCAGGATCTGCTGAATTTGGCTAATGGCACTTTTGGCAAGTGGTTAAAATATTTACAACTACATTGCTTTGTGATATCCCACCCAGAAAAAACAAATTTAACTAGGCAATTAACCAATTTTGAAAAAATTTGCTATAATGAAATTCCGATAAGAGGTACCGTATCATTTAGTTATAAACTTCTTAATACATCAGTAGAATTCATAAAACACAATTACATGCAAAAATGGGAATCAGAGACAGGGCTACAACTAACAGAGTCAGAATGGCAGTCCATATGTAGTAATGTAGCTAAATCATCCGCCTCGTCTAATATCCAGGAACTAAATTACAAAATACTCACTAGATGGTACTTGACGCCAGCCAGATTGCATAGTATATATCCTAACGCCTCCAACCAATGTTGGAGAGGATGCGGCGGGATTGGTAATATGCAACATATATGGTGGGAGTGTCCTAGGGTGAAAAATGCATGGGGAATAATTGCAGGATACATCCAACAGATAAGTGGGAAGGCAGATTTTCAGTTGGATGTATTTACAGCTCTACTAAATAAACCTATCAAAGGTATTTGTAAAACAAGGGCCAAATTGATAATGTTTGTATTAAATGGAATAAAATCTCTACTGGCTAGAAATTGGAAAAAATCAAATGTTCCGGACGAAGAATGTTACATACAAGAATCAGTGAATTATTAATGTTAGAAGAATATACTTATTTAAGATCTAATAGAAAAGAAGTGTTCCAGACGATACGTTTTCATTGGGAAGAATTTAAAAATACAAATTAAAATTAGGTCAGTAAGACATCAAGATATTTTGAAAATGGGTAATAGCTGAGTCTCCTTTTGTATATGCACCATGTAAATGTATTAGTGAATGTTTGGGGGTTTTTTTTCTGTACGGTGTTCATTTATATAAAATTTAAAAAAAAACAAAAAAAAAAAAAAACTCCATATACTTTTTATGGTATTTTTGGGTTCAAAAGAGATCTCTAGTTTTTAAAATACATAAATAGCAGCCACATGTAAGAATTCTATATTTCTTTCATGTTATTGGCAAGAGTCCATGAGCTAGTGACATATGGGATATACAATCCTACCAGGAGGGGCAAAGTTTCCCAAACCTCAAAATGCCTATAAATACACCCCTCACCACACCTACAATTCAGTTTTGCAAACTTTGCCTCCTATGGAGGCGGTGAAGTAAGTTTGTGCTTGATTTGTTTGTTTTTCTTCTATGAAAAGCGCTTCTAAGCATTCTGAAGCCCAGTTCCTCTCAGAGTACAGTGTTTGTCAAAGGGATGTGAAGAGACTATCACCTATTGTTTTTTATGGTTTCTCTTGTAGGAAATCTTTTAAAGGGTTCTCTGTTATCAGTCATAGGGATTCATCTCCTACCTCCCTTTTCAGATTGACGATATACTCTTATATATCATTACCTCTGCTGATAGTTTTCAGTACTGGTTTGGCTATCTGCTATATGTGGATGGGTGTCTTTCGTTAAGTATGTATCATTATTTAAGACACTCTCAGCTATGATTGGCGCTTTATGTATTTATATAAAATTCTAAATATATGTGTTTACTTATATTTGCCATGAGTCAGGTCTATGTATATTTCCCTTTGCAGTCTAACAGTGTTAGTATGGGAATCATGTTTTAGGAAGTTATTTTTTTAATATTTTCTTACCTGGGGTTTAGTCTTTTTTCCAATTTTACTTGTTTCTCTAAAACTTTGCGGGCAAATTTAGGCTCGTGAGGGTGCAAAATGTTGTTATTTATTGCGTCATTTTTGGCGAATGTGCGTCTATGATGATGCAAGTTCATCATTTCCTGCATCTTAGTTGACACCAGGTTGTTTGGCCCAAAGTTGCATCTGTTATGACGGGAGTTGTGTTATTTCCGGATGTTTGTTGGCGCCAAAACATTTTTATACTTCCTTTTGCATCATTTTTTTTGTTTTATTTTACCCCACTTCCTATATGCTCCTTGCCTTCTTTATGCTCAGAGGGCTATGCTATTTGCTTTTTTGGCCATTTTAGCATTTGCATTTTTTCCAATTCCTGAAACTGCTATATGAGGAAATAAGATATTTTTTTGTTTAAATGTTAGTTTTTCTTTTACATTTTACAAGATGTCTCAATCTGATCCTGTCTCAGAAGCTGCTGTAGGAACCCTGCTGCCTTAACACAGTTCTACCAAAGCTAAGTGTATCTGTTTGTAAGATAGCTGAGATTATATCTCCGGCTGTAGTATGTAACAGTTGTCATGCTTTAAAACTTCTCATGATGCTGATGAATTTTGTAATGACCGGCAACATACTGATATATCCACTTCTGATGAGGATCTCTCTGACTCTGAAGATCCTGCTTCAGATTGAGTATATTCGTTCTTTGTTGAAAGAAGTATTAATTACTTTGGATATTGAGGATTCTGGTTCTCTACGTTTAAATTCTGTTTATAAACCTCCTGTGATTACTCCTAAAGTTTTTCCTGTTCCTGATGCTATTTCTGATGTGATTACTAAGGAATGGTCTAAGCCTGGTACTTCTTTTGTTCCTTCTTCTAGGTTTAAACCCTTTGCCAGTGGCTAAATTAGAGTTTTGGGAAAAAGTCCCTAAGGTTGATAGGGCTACTTCTACTCTTGCCAAGCGTACTACTATTCCTATGGAAGATAGTACTTCCTTTAAGGATCCTTTAGATAGGAAAATTTAATTAATCTTAGGAAAGCTTATTTACATTCTAGCTATATTCTCAGACCTGCCATTTCTATGGCTGATGTTACGGCTGTATCGATTTTTTGGTTGGATAGCTTAGCACAATGGGAAAAATATTCTGATTTGTCTAGCATTGTTTGTTTGCTTCAATATGCTAATCATTTTCTCTGTGATGCTATTTTTTATTCCATTAAGATTGATGTTAACAATATGTATTTGGCTATTTTAGCTAGAAGAGCTTAATGGCTCAAATCATGGAATGCTGACATGGTATCTAAATCTAGGTTACTATCTCTATCATTCCAGGGTAATAATTTCTTTGGTTCTCAGTTGGATTCTAGTATTGTCACTATTACTGGGGGGAAGGGAGTTTTTTGCCCCAGGATAAAAAAATCTAAGGGTAAAACTAGAGCTTCAAATCGGTTTTGTTCCTTTTGTCAGGGTGGGGGGCAGATTGAAATTATTTCAAGATGTTTGTGCAGGTTCCATTCAGAACCATTGGATTCAGAATGTTGTCTCTCAAGGGTATCGAAAAGGTTTCAGAACAAGACCTCCTGTGAGAAGGTTTCTTCTCTCTCACATTGCAACAAATCCTGTGAAAGCGCAGGCCTTTCTGAAGTGTGTTTCAGATCTGGAGCTTTCAGGGGTAATTGTACCAGTTCCACTTCTGGAACAGGGTTTGGGTTTTTATTCAAATCTATTCATTGTCCCGAAGAAGGAAAATTTATTCAGACCAGTTCTGGATCTGAAATTTTTTAATCCATTTGTAAGGGTCCCAACTTTCAAGATAGTGATTAAGGAATATGCTGCCTTTTGTTCAGCAAGGTCATTATATATCCACAATAGACTTAAAGGATGCATATCTTCACATTCCGATTCATCCAAACCACTATCGGTTTCTGAGATTCTCTTTTCTAAACAAGCATTACCAATTTGTCGCTCTTCCATTTGGCCTAGCGACAGCTCCAAGAATCTTTTCCAAGGTTCTAGGTGCCCTTCTATCTGTAATCAGAGAGCAGAGTATTGTGGTGTTTCCTTATTTGGACAATATCTTGGTACTGGCTCAATCTTTTCATTTAGCAGAATCTCACACAAATCAACTTGTGTTGTTTCTTCAAAAACATGGTTGAAGAATCAATTTACCAAAGAGTTTCTTGATTCCTCAGACACGGGTCACCTTTTTAGGTTTCCAGATAGATTCAGTATCCATGAATCTGCCTTTAGCAGACAAGAGACAAATGAAATGTATTTCTGCCTGTCCAAACCTTCAGTCTTGATCATTCCCTTCAGTGGCTATGTGCATGGAAGTTTTAGGTCTCATGACTGCAGCATCGGACGCAATCCTCTTTGCTCCTTTTCATATGAGACCTCTTCAGCTTTGCATGCTGAATCAATGGGGCAGGGATTATACTCGGATATCACAATTGATATTCTTAAATCCCAACACTCAACTCTCTCTGACTTGGTGGTTAAACCATCACCTTATTGTTCAAGGCGCCTCCTTTATTCATCCTTCCTGGACTGTGGAGATGCAAGTCTCACAGGTTGGGGAGCTGTCTGGGGGTCTCTGACAGCACAAGGGGTTTAGAATCCTCAAGGTTACCAATCAATATTTTAGAACTCTATGCTATTTTCATGTCTCTTTAGGCTTGGCCTCTACTAAAGAGAGAATCATTCATTAATTTTCAGACAGACGATATCACAACTGGGGCATATGTCAGTTATCAGGGTGGGACTTGCAGTCCTTTAGCGATGAAAGAAGTATCTCAAATACTTTCTTGGGCAGAATTCAACTCCTGTCTTATTTCTACAATACATATCCCGGGTGTAGACAATTGGGAAGCGGATTATCTCAGCCGTCAGACTTTACATCCAGAGGAGTGGTCTCTCCATCCAGTTGTATTTTGTCAGATTGTACAGATGTGGGGTCTTCTAGAAATAGATCTCATGGCATCCTATCTAAACAAGAAATTTCCCAGGTATCTTTCCAGGTCCAGGGATCCTCAGGCGGAGATGGTAGATGAGTTAGCAGTTCCTTGGCCATACCAACCTGCTTACATCTTTTCGCCTCTAGTTCTTCTTCCATGGGGGGTCTCCAAGATCATAATAGAACAATTGCATGTGTTTCTGATAGCACCAGCATGGCCTCACAGATTTTGGTTTGCGGATCTTGTCCAGATGTCAAGTTACCAACCTTGGCCACTTCCTTTAAGACTAGACCTTCTGCCTCAAGGGCCATTTTTCCATCAGGATCTCAAATCGCTAAATTTGAAGGTATGGAAATTGAATGCTTAGTGCTTAGTCATAGAGGTTTCTCTGACTCAGCGATTAATACTATGCTACAGGCTCGTAAGTCTGTTTCAAGGAAAATGTATTATCGGCTTTGGAAAACCTATATTTCATGGTGTTCTCATAAATTCTCTTGGCATTCTTTTAGAATTCCTAGTTTACAGTTTCTTAAGGATGGTTTAGATAAAGGTTTGTCTGCAAGTACTTTGAAGGGACACATCTCTGTTCTTTCTGTTTGATTTCATAGAAAGATTGCTATGCTTCCTGATATTCACTGTTTTGTTCAGGCTTTGGTTCATATCAAGCCTGTTATTAAATCAATTTCTCCTCCTTGGAGTCTTAATTTGGTTTTGAAGGCTTAACAGGCTCCTCCTTTTGAGCCTATGCATTCTTTGGATATTAAGCTACATTTTTGGAAAGTGTTGTTCCTTTTGGCCATCTCTTCAGCTAGAATAGTTTCTGAATTGTCTGCTCTCTCTTGTGAGTCTCCTTTTTTGATTTTCCATAAGGATAAGGCTGTTTTGCGGACTTCATTTAAATTTCTTCCTAAGGCTGTGAATTCTAACAACATTAATAGGGAAATTGTTGTTCCTTCCTTGTGTCCTAATCCTAAGAATACTCTTGAAAGATCGTTACATTCTTTGGATGTTGTAAGAGCTTTGAAATATTATGTCAAAGCTACTAAAGATCTCAGGAAGACTTCTAGTCTATTTGTTGTTTTTTCTGCTCCTAGGAAAGGTCAGAAAGCCTCTGCCATTTTTTTAGCATCTTGGTTAAAGCTTTTGATTCACAAGGCTTATTTGGAGGCGGGGCAATCTCCGCCTCAGAGAATTACAGCTCATTCTATTAGATCAGTCACCACTTCTTGGGCTTTTAAGAATGAAGCTTTGGTTGATCAGATTTGCAAAGTAGCAACTTGGTCTTCTTTGCATACATTTACTAAATTTTACCATTTTGATGTATTTGCTTATTCTGAAGCAGTCTTTGGTAGAAAAGTTCTTCAGGCAGCTGTCTCGGTTTGATTCTTCTGCTTATGATATAAGTTTTTTTCTTGTAATTTATGTGAAATATATGAGAAAGACTTATTTTTTTGTGTGGATTTAATTTTTCAGCGGAATTAGCTGTTTTTATTTTATCCCTCCCTTTCTAGTGACTCTTCTGTGGTCTTCCACATCTTGGGTATTTCTATCCCATACATCACTAGCTCATGGACTCTTGCCAATTACATGAAAGAAAACATAATTTATGTAAGAACTTACCTGATAAATTCATTTCTTTTATATTGGCAAGTGTTTATGAGGCCCACCCTTTTTATGGTGGTTATGATTTTTGTATAAAAGCACAATTATATTTCCAGTTTCTCTTTTTGTATGTTTTTTTAATCCTTATTTTATCACTCCACTACTTGGCTATTAAACAGAGTTGTGGGTGTGGTGAGGGGTGTATTCATAGGCATTTTGAGGTTTGGGAAACTTTGCACCTCCTGGTAGGATTGTATATCCCATAAGTCACACTAGCTCATGGACTCTTGCCAATATGAAAGAAATTAATTTATCAGGTAAGTTCTTACATAAATTATGTTTTTTAGGATTATCAACCAGAAAGGTACACAAGATCTAGCGTAATATGCTAGCCCACGAGTTTAACACATTGTTGTAAAGCCTCATGTCTCATTTTAACCCCTTCGCTACCAGGACTGTCAGAGAAAACCTTGCCCAACATTCATAGAATTTTTAGCATTTTTTCTATTACTCCATTTAAAGGGACAGTCTACACCAGAATTGTTATTGTTTAAATTAAAAGATAGATAATCACTTTATTACCCATTCCTCAGTTTTGCATAACTAACAGGCGGGGGCAATCTCCGCCTCAGAGAATTACAGCTCATTCTATTAGATCAGTCACCACTTCTTGGGCATTTAAGAATGAAGCTTCGGTTGATCAGATTTGCAAAGTAGCAACTTGGTCTTCTTTGCATACATTTACTAAATTTTACCATTTTGATGTATTTGCTTATTCTGAAGCAGTCTTTGGTAGAAAAGTTCTTCAGGCAGCTGTCTCGGTTTGATTCTTCTGCTTATGATATGTTTTTTTCTTGTAATTTATATGAAATATATGAGAAAGACTTATTTTTTTGTGTGGATTTAATTTTTCAGCGGAATTAGCTGTTTTTATTTTATCCCTCCCTTTCTAGTGACTCTTCTGTGGTCTTCCACATCTTGGGTATTTCTATCCCATACATCACTAGCTCATGGACTCTTGCCAATTACATGAAAGAAAACATAATTTATGTAAGAACTTACCTGATAAATTAATTTCTTTTATATTGGCAAGAGTTTTTGAGGCCCACCCTTTTTATGGTGGTTATGATTTTTGTATTAAAGCACAATTATATTTCCAGTTTCTCTTTTTGTATGTTTTTTTAATCCTTATTTTATCACTCCACTACTTGGCTATTAAACAGAGTTGTGGGTGTGGTGAGGGGTGTATTCATAGGCATTTTGAGGTTTGGGAAACTTTGCACCTCCTGGTAGGATTGTATATCCCATAAGTCACACTAGCTCATGGACTCTTGCCAATATGAAAGAAATTAATTTATCAGGTAAGTTCTTACATAAATTATGTTTTTTTAGAATTATCAACCAGAAAGGTACACAAGATCTAGCGTAATATGCTAGCCCACGAGTTTAACACATTGTTGTAAAGCCTCATGTCTCATTTTAACCCCTTCGCTACCAGGACTGTCAGAGAAAACCTTGCCCAACATTCATAGAATTTTTAGCATTTTTTCTATTACTCCATTTAAAGGGACAGTCTACACCAGAATTGTTATTGTTTAAATTAAAAGATAGATAATCACTTTATTACCCATTCCTCAGTTTTGCATAACTAACAGTTATATTAATACAATTTTACCTTGTATATAAGCCTCTGCAGACTGCCCCGTTATTTCAGTTCTTTTGGCAGACTTGCATTTTAGCCAATCAGTGCTATCTCCTATATGGCACACATGAACTAACGACCTCTAGTTGTTAAAAAATGTCAAAATGCATTCAGATAAGAGGCGGCCTTCAAGGGCTTAGAAATTAGCATATGAACCTACTTAGGTTTAGCTTTCAACTAAGACTACCAATGACCAAAGCAAAATTGATGATAAAAGTAGCTTTGGAAAACCTATATTTCAAGTTGTTCAAAATTGCTTTCCCTATCTGAATCATAAAACTTTATTTCTTTCATGTAATTAGCAAGAGTCCATGAGCTAGTGACGTATGGGATATACATTCCTACCAGGAGGGGCCAAGTTTCCCAAACCTTAAAATGCCTATAAATACACCCCTCACCACACCCACAATTCAGTTTTACAAACTTTGCCTCCCGTGGAGGTGGTGAAGTAAGTTTGTGCTAGATTCTACGTTGATATGCGCTTCGCAGCAGGCTGGAGCCCGGTTTTCCTCTCAGTGTGCAGTGAATGTCAGAGGGATGTGAAGAGAGTATTGCCTATTTGAATTCAATGGTCTCCTTCTACGGGATCTATTTCATAGGTTCTCTGTTATCGGTCGTAGAGATTCATCTCTTACCTCCCTTTTCAGATCGACGATATACTCTTATATATACCATTACCTCTACTAATTCTCGTTTCAGTACTGGTTTGGCTTTCTAATACATGTAGATGAGTGTCCTGGGGTAAGTAAGTCTTATTTTTTGTGACACTCTAAGCTATGGGCACTTTTATATAAAGTTATAAATAGATGTGTTTAAACATTTATTTGCCTTGATTCAGGATGATCAATATTCCTTATTTCAGACAGTCAGTTTCATTATTTGGGATAATGCATATGAATAATTAATTTTTTCTTACCTTAAAAATTGACTTTTTTTCCTGTGGGCTGTTAGGCTCGCGGGGGCTGAAAATGCTTCATTTTATTGTGTCATTCTTGGCGCGGATTTTTTTGGCGCAAAAATTTTTTTTTTGTCATTTCCGGCGTCGTACTTCTCGCCGGAAGTTGTTTGTGATTGCGTAATTTTTTTGACGTTTTGCGCCAAAAATGTCGGCGTCGCCGGATGTGGCGTCATTCTTGGCGCCAAAAGCATTTAATAATGTGGGCGTCTTTTTTGGCGCTAAAAAATATGGGCGTCATTATTGTCTCCACATTATTTAAGTCTCATTGTTTATTTGCTTCTGGTTGCTAGAAGCTTGTTCATTGGCATTTTTTCCCATTCCTGAAACTGTCATTTAAGGAATTTGATAGATTTTGCTTTATATGTTGTTTTTTCTATTACATATTGCAAGATGTCTCAGATTGACCCTGGATCAGAAGCTACTTCTGGAAAAACGCTTGACTGAGTTCAGTCCTACCAAAGCTAAGTTCATTTATTTTAAATGTTATGAATGTTTATCTTTAGCTATGGTTTGTAATAGGTTATTATGATAAACTTTTACATGCAGAATCCATTAGCATTTATGCTTTATATATTGCCATTCTTTTTACATCTTATGTACAAGAAATATTTAGAAGATTTTTAAGAAATATTTTTCTGATTCTATTTTAAAGGCTTTGTCTGACTTTGTGCCTTCTAATAAAATTTTTAGGTCTTTTTCAAACTTCTTTTTTAATTATTGAAGTTTCGAATGACCAACAACATACTGATTTATCCTTCTCTGATGATGTTTTTTCTCATTCAGAATTTTCTTCATCAGATATTGACACTAACAAATCTACTTTTTTATTAAAGTACATTTGTTCTTTGTTGAAAAGGTGTTGATTATTTTGGACATTAAGGTAACTAGTTCTTTTTCAAGACTAGCTAACACTATTTCTGCTTATTTATTCTTCTGTGTTTTCAGAGGTTTTTTTCCAATTCCTTATACTAGGGAATGGAATAGGCTGAAAATTTTCTTTTATTCCTTCTTCAAAGGTTTTAAACTATACTCTTTTCCGGCAGTTTAATTCAATTTGGAGGGTTCTCCAATTTATTGGGGCTATCTCTACTCCTACTAATTATGCTATTGTTTCTATAGCAAAGTAGTATTTATTTTCCTTTAGATGGTTGTATCTTATTTATGGAAAATTATTTAGTTTCAGGTACTTTTCTTGGACCTGTGATTTATTTGGATGTTGCAATTGCTTCATTTTTTCTGTTTACTTTAAGATCAAGTATCAGATTATGATTTATTTTAGCATTGTTAAAGGGACAAAATTTACTAGACTAGGTGCTGTTACATTTGTCTTGTTGTTTTGCATTTATTGATTATGCAAGTCCACTGTATTGTCTGGTCCTTTAACTGGTCTATCATGCTAATAATTTCATTTGTGTCTTCATTTTATTATATATTTTCGCAAATGAGGTTTAATCTATGTCTTTAGCTGTTTGAGCTAGAAGAATTTTGTGATTTACAAAAATCCATATTTCTTTTGTTCTAAGATAATCAATTATTTGTTTTATAATTTGATTCAATTCTTAACTGTTACTATGGGCTTCAGGATTGAGTTCTAAGACTAAAACTTTAAGCTTATACTAGTTTGGTTGTTCTTATTAAGGAATGAATTCCTGAATTCTTTCCCAAGTAACATGTTTTTAATTGGAAATTTTTTCAGTTCGAAATCAGCTCCCTTAAATTGCGATGTATGTGCCGTATTCCAGCTTGGCTGGCAAGGGGCAGGTTAAGACTTTTTTGAAATTTATTTGGTTCTATTCGGTCCAAATTTCTTTGATTATATTCCAGTAAGGCTAACATTTTCTTTAAGTGTGTTTCGGTCCTATTTATTTTGGGTACTGTTGAAGCATGGCTGGTCACCCGTGGGGT
Source organism: Bombina bombina (assembly GCF_027579735.1). Taxonomy (NCBI): domain Eukaryota; kingdom Metazoa; phylum Chordata; class Amphibia; order Anura; family Bombinatoridae; genus Bombina; species Bombina bombina. Next base: position 594,392,691 of record NC_069504.1, read on the forward strand.
TCAAGCGCTGCTCAGACCTGGAATCTGGGGTATTTCTTCCAGTTCCATTTTTAGGAACTGGGTTTTGGAGTTTTTATTCAAACTATTCTGCCTTTTTTTGGTCAGTGATAGCATTATTTGTTTTCATTAGATACAATAAATGCATATTTTTTCTGTATTCATTCAGATTATTTTCTGAGGATGCAGAATCTCATATGATTCACTTTGTTCTTCAGGACATAGTTAGAGGATCTTTTTTTCAAAAGCTCTTGATTCCTCTCACAAGGGTCACCTTTTTTAGGTTTCCAGATAGTTTGTGTCACTGTCTTTGTCTCTATCAGACAAGGGACAATTTTATTGGGTTCCGTCTGTCGGTACCTTTAGTCTCTATTATTTTCTTCAGTTGCTATATATATGCATAGAAGTTTTAGGTCTTATGGCCACAGCATTGGATTCAATTCCCTTTGCTCATTTTCAATAGAAAGAACCTTTCCAGTCTTTTATGTTGAATTATGGCGCAGGGATTCTAGGATTTCGCATTTTAAATCTTCAAATCCTAATATTTATCTCTCTTGATTTGGTGGTTAAGATCACCATCATTTAGTTCTACAGGTCTCTTCGTTTCTTTCAACCTGGACCATGATCTCTACAGATGTGAGTCTTTTTGGTTGGGAGGCTGTCTGAAGATCTCTGTCAGCACAAGGGGTTTGGAAATCTCAGGAGGCGAGATTAACATTTGATATTTTAGAACTCCGTGTTTTCTCAGAGTTTTTCAGTTAGTTTCTTTTTGAGGAAGAGACGTTTATTGTTTTTCAGACAATATCACAACTATGGTGTATGTCAATCATCAGGGTAGGACTATCAGTCCTTAGGCTGTGACAGAAGTGTCTCGGATATTAGCTTAGGCTAAATCCAGCTCCTATCTAAATTCTGTGTTGTTTTTTTTCCCAGGTATAGATATTTGAGAAGCGGATTATCTCTGTTAATCAAGCTTTACATCCGGGAGAATGGTCTCTCATACCCAGATATGTTTTTCAATTTTTCAGATGTGAGCATTTCTAGAAATGGATCTGTTGGCATCTCTTCTGAATAAAGAACTTCCCAGGGGCCTATTCAGGTCCGGGGATCCTCAGGCGGAAGTAGTGTATGCATTGACATTTCTTTGGAAATTATCTTTTTGCCTATTTCTTTCCGCCTCTAGTTCTTCTTCCAAAGTGATTTCCAAAATTCTTATGGAGTATTTGTTTGTTATGCTGGTGGCTCCAGCATGGCCTCTCAGGTTTTGGTATGCAGATTTCATTGGGATGGCCAGTTGCCAACCTTGGACACTTCCGTTTAAACCAGACCTTCTTTCTCAAGGCCCATTTTTTCCATCAGGATCTCAAATCATTAAATTTGAAGGGATGGAGATTGAACGCTTGGTTTCAGGCTCGTAAATCTGTCTCTAGAAAGATTTATTATTGAGTCTGGAAGGCCTACTTTTCTTGGCATTCTTTTAAAATTCATAGAATTTTATTATTTTTTTCAGGTTGGTTTGGATAAGGTTTTGTCTGCAGTTCTTGTTAGGACAAATCTCTACTCTTTCTGTTCTTTTTTCACAGAAAGATTGCTAATCATCCTGATATTCATTGTTTTGTTCAGGCTTTGGTCCGTATCAAGCCTGTCACTAATTCAATCTCTCCTCTTTGGAGTCTCAATTTGGTGCTGAGGGCTTTACAGGCTCCTCCGTTTGAAACTATGCATTTTCTGAACATTAAATTACTTTCTTGGAAAAGTATTGTTCCTTTTGGTTATTTCTTCTGCTAGAAGAATTTTTGAGTTATCTGCTCTTTTTTGTGAATATCTTTTTCTGATTTTTCATCAGGATAAGGCAGTGTTACTTCCTGATATTCATCATTTTTTTCAGGTTTTGATTTGTATCAAACCTGTCATTAAGCCAATTTCTCCTCCTTGGAGTCTTAATTGGGTTCTGAAGGTTTTTCAGGCTCTTCTATTTGAGCATATGCTTGCTCTGGACATTAATTACTTTCATGGAAAGTATTGTTCTTTTTGGACATCTCTTCAGCTAGAACAGCTTTTGAATTATCTGTTCTTTCTTGTGAATCTCTCTTTTCTGATTTTTTTCATCAGGAAAAGGTGGTTTTTGCTGTCCTCATTTCAATTCTTACCTAAAGTTGTAAATTCTAACAAACATTAGGGATGAATTATTGTTTTCCTAAGATTTCTTTGGTGAGATTCTTACTTTCTATGTTGAAGCTATTCAGATTTCAGATAGACTTCTAGTCTATTTTTTATCTTTTCTGGTTTTAGGAAGGTCAAAAAGCTTCTGCCATTTATTTGGCATCTTGCTTAAACTTTTGATTCATCATGCTTATTTGGAGTCAGGTGGATTCCCGCCTCGGAGGATTACGGCTCATTCTACTAGGTAAGTTTCTACTTCCTGGGCTTTTTAAAGAATGAAGCTTCTGTTGATCAGATTTGCAAAGCAATGACTTGGTCTTCTTTGCATACTTTTACTATGTTCTACCATTTTGATGTTTTCTCTTCTTTAGAAGCAGTTTTGGTAGAATGGTACTTCAGGCAGCTGTCTCAGTTTGATTCTTCTGCTTATAATTTCAGTTTTTTTCATTATAAAAATTGAAACTTTTTTGATTTGGGTAGGGAATTCATTTTTCAGCGGAATTGACTGTCTTTATTTTATCCCTCCCTCTCTAGTGACTCTTGCGTGGAAGTTCCACATCTTGGGTATTTATTATCCCATACGTCACTAGCTCATGGACTCTTGCTAATTACATGAAAGAAAACATAATTTATGTAAGAACTTACCTGATAAATTCATTTCTTTCATATTAGCAAGAGTCCATGAGGCCCACCCTTTTTTGTGGTGGTTATGATTTTTTTGTATAAAGCAAAATTATTCCAATTCCTTATTTTTTTATGCTTTCGCTCCTTTCTTATCACACCACTTCTTGGCTATTCGTTAAACTGAATTGTGGGTGTGGTGAGGGGTGTATTTATAGGCATTTTAAGGTTTGGGAAACTTTGCCCCTCCTGGTAGGAATGTATATAACATAGTAACATATATCCCATACGTCACTAGCTCATGGACTAACATGGACTAGCTAATATGAAAGAAATGAATTTATCAGGTAAGTTCTTACATAAATTATGTTTTTTGACTAGACTGCCCCTTTAAAAAAAAAATCATAGTTTTTTTATTTACCTATCACAATTATATATATATTTTTAAGTAGACGACCAAAGGTATTGATATAGGCACATTTTTTATATTTCATGCCACCATATCGCCGCCAAATGAGATCATATAAAAAACATTGTTTACTTTTTCCCAAACAGCTCCCCACACTACTCACCACAATCTTCAGTGCTGGCAGACAGTCTGACACTATGCTGTAGGGCTTTTTTTTCTTTTTTAATTACTATCCTCCTCAACCCTTCCACCTCCCTAATCGCTTTCAAATATATCTCTAACCCTCCTATCCCATTAGTGGCAGCCATCTTAGGTACTGGCAGCTGTCTGCCAGTACCCAGTTCATAGTAATTTTTTATTTATTTCTGACTTATTTTTTTTTTTTAGTGTAGGGGTACCTCTTCACAATAATTTTGTAGGCCTCTGATTATTTTTGGGTTCTGACCAATCTCTCTCTCTTCAAAACATATTCTCCCCTCCTTTTCCTTCTCTCTCCCCACCTACTTCCTGCCTTCCCTCCCACACCTCCCATCTGCACCAACAGATGATCGTTGCAGACAGTAACACAATCTGGCACTCTGGCTTTATATGGTAATGGAGCACCGATTGTGCTCTGATACCATATGAAGGTGGATGTCACCTGACAACCAAGACTGCTTGGACATCCAGCATTATGGACGTACTGTAGATCTATGTTATACAGTAAAATGGGCTATGCACTGCATGACGTAGATCTACATCTATTTGGGAAAAGGGGTTAAAACAAATAAAATCAAGGACATCGTTTTGACTATTTTAGATTGACAACTTATAAATAAACAGTTGTAACCAGTTATACATAAATTAAATATGATCATTGAAATGTTAGTTTGATTGCAATGAAGTGTTTTCAAATTTAAAATATTTATCATAAAATGACTCAAACTGCTATGTGATAATTTATTGTACACAACAATTGATATTAATCATTAATAGATTACAATTGAAGCAAAAAATAATATCACTATTGTACATTAACATAATTTAAGCAGTCAATGGGGCCGAATTATCAAGCTCCAAATGGAGCTTGATGCCCCTGTTTCTAAGCGAGCCTTCAGGCTCGCCGGAAACAGCAGTTATGAAGCAGCGGTCTAAAGACTGCTGCTCCATAACTTGTCCACCTGCTCTGAGGCCGCGGACATCAATCTGTCCAATCCTATACGATCAGGCTAATTGACACCCCCTGCTAGCGGCTGATTGGCCACAAATCTGCAGGGGGCGACATTACACAAGCAGTTCTGGTGAACTGCTTGTGCAATGATAAATGATGACAGCGTATGCTGTCGGCATTTATCGATGTCCGGCCGACATGATACGCTACATTGTATCATGTCCGTCCGCACTGTAATAAATCGGCTCCAATACCACTTCTATTTTTGTGCCCATATTATAAGTCCAAAGTTATTTTTTATCAATTAAAAGTTGAGTGTGTGCTAATATCTGCATTTTGCATAGTGTGGGTGATTTCATTTAATCACATAATAGAATTCTATGGGGCACCCAATAAAATTCATGCCTGATTACTCTCAATCGCTAAGCCAATAAAATGCAAGAAATCTACTCAAGTAGTGGAGTTCTTTATTTCGTTCTGTGATAATGCTATTTCTATTAATCTTACACATTAAACACGTAACACATACATACATTTGCATACACCAATAGACACACATATACACTTCCTAGTCTCACCCCTTTCAATTCTACCACAAAACTTTATTTTCTTTAATAAAGCCTTGTGCCCTAAGTATTGAGTCAAATTATAACTTAAATCTTTTATTTCCATAGCATTGTCATGTGTTTTGTAATGCAAACTAGCAAGGGATAATCATTTACTTCAGGTTTCAAAACATGCTACATTTCTACAGCAAGATTTTGTATAGAGCTTGTTTTGGCTGCTTTAAGATGCTTTGGTTAAGATTGTGTGCAACACTGTGCGCAAAATAATCCAGCACGATCAATTGATCTTGTAATCTAGCTCTCAGTGAATAAAAATGAAATCAAACAAACTATAATCATTATTATTAATTAGCTGTTTTTTGCTTTGAGGTATACAAATTCTGCAGTACTCCTGTTTCGTATAGTTTATATATATATATTTTCGTTTTGTGTGTTTAACTATATTTTTCTGTTACATAAATTTCTAATTCAAATGCTGTTTCTAATTCTGTCATAGACTCTTCTTATTGGAATAGCTTAGAAATAAGTGCTGGCATTCAATGTTTTTGTGAGAAATTTCAAAATGTTTGGAAAAGCTGCCATAACGTCTAGCAAAAGCTAATAAGGATTTGTGTGATAAAAGCAAAGTGTCATTAATAAACCCTAAATGTAATCTTAGATAGGTAAAACATTTGTTATTTTTACATTGTGAATGGGAATTTAAGAGTTTTATTTGATATTGATGTTAACGTTTCGTATTAATTTCTATTCAATATGAAAAATATTACTTATTCCAGCACCTGGGTATGTATTTATATGGTGTGCAATCTAATCTATAAAGCAATCTAAAAATGATAGCAAACCATTGCTTTATTATGCCAAAAACAAAAAGACAGAGCACTGGGCAGAAATCCCACCACGCCAACACACAAGAAGGCCTGAGGTGGGTTTTGATGCCATGTGATTTCTTCCCTGAGATCTGTCTTTTTATTTTTTGAATATCAAGACTACAAGTTATTGACACGCCAGCAAAATGGGCTTCTGCAGGGCACTATGAACACCTTCCTCTAATTACTCATAAAGTGTTCTCGGGATAGTAGACGACAAATAGCTTAAAAAATGGTCTCACATAAATGAGTCCTCAGAATAAAATTCATTCATGGTGCAATTTTTTTTTTAAAAGGACAAATGTTCTTATTTCCTTTTTATATTGAATGTGTTTTTCTGTTATGTCTTGTTGAATAAAATATTTTTTTTCCTGCAATTTTTCTTTTGTACAAATAATATACACAATATTTGCCTTATATAGAGAAGCCATTCATGATTTGCCTGTGGGGAGCACATATCTAGCCACTCTCATCAATGTTTGTAAAACATGTTTAGTTTTCTAGCTCTTACTTTCTATGGGCTAGATTACAAGTAGAGCGCTAAATAATTGCGCTCCCGCAAACGGGCAAATTTGCCCGTTTGCAGGAGCACCATAATTAACCATTCATTACAAGTGGCTGGTTATTGCTACTGCAATCTTGCGGTAGCAATTAGCGCTCTGAAAATTAACCAGATATTAGATCCCTGGTTAATTTTCTAAAAGTGCCGCAAATGCCCTCAAAATAGAGGGCATTGTTTTTTTGTTTTGTTTTTAAATCTAGCATTTTTTTGTAATTAAAAAAAGTGCACTAGGCAGTTTTGGGGCTTTAAAGTTGGTGGGAGTGGGGTGCTAGAAATAAAACGGCACTGAAAAGTGCCTTTACTTTGCGGTCTATGGGAACTGTCTGTTCCCATAGACCGTAATGTAAATATATATGTATATGATTATATACCTGTACATATATATTTATGTGTTATATTAAATTACAAAAGTTAACAGCTCTTTTACCAGCCCTTAAAAGGGATTTTTGCGGGGCATGCCCCAAAGTAATCAGCTCTTTTGCCTGTAAAAAACCCCCACAATACCACCCCTCATCATTACAACCCACCACCCACATACCCCTACTCTAAACCCACCCAAACCCACCTTAAAAAAACCTAACACTAAGCCCCAGAAGATCTTCCTACCTTGAGTCGTCTTCACCCAGCCGGGCCAAACTTTTCATCCAATCCAGGCGATGTCTTCATCCAAGCGGCAAAGAAGAAGTCTTCCATCCGGGCGATGTCTTCATCCAAGCGGCAAAGAAGAAGTCTTCCATCCCGGCGATATCTTCATCCAAGCGGCAAAGAAGAGGTCCTCCATCGGGGCGAAGTTTTCCTCCAAGCGGCATCTTCAATCTTCTTTCTTCCGACCTCCGACGCGGAACATCCGGCTGGCCCGACGACTGAACGACGAATGAAGTTTCCTTTAAATGACGTCATCCAAGATGGCATCCCTCGAATTCCGATTGGCTGATAGGATTCTATCAGCCAATGGGAATTAAGGTAAGAAAATCTGATTGGCTGATTCAATCAGCCAATCAGATTCAAGTTCAATCCGATTGGCTGATCCAATCAGCCAATCAGATTGAGCTTGTATTCTATTGGCTGTTCTGATCAGCCAATAGAATGCAAGCTCAATCTGGGGTTAGGTAATGTAGGTGGTGGCGGTGGGAGGGGCTCACATTAGGGGGTAGTTAATGTAGGTGGCGGCGGTGTAAGGGGTTCACATTAGGGGGTAGTTAATAGGGAGCTTTTCTAAAAATATGTTTTGGTTTATCTGTATATCGGCCACAATATTATCTTATTTAAGAGTGGCCAATATTTATCTATTATTTGCCTAATTTATTGACTTTAGTTATAAAAATTAAGAATTATAGTTCCAATCTTATTTTTAATTTTAAAAGATCCTCTCTATTTTGATGATATCTTCCAATGTATGCATATTAAACCCTTTCTTTATAAATCTGTTTTAAAGATCAGCTAATTTTATAGAATTTATAGAAATAATTCCAAATCATTCTGTAGGGCATCTGTTAACAACTTAGATTTTGCTTAAGGATTAAAGGGACATAATACTCATATTCTAAATCACTTGAAACTGATGAGGCATAACTGTGAAAGGCTGACAGGAAAATTTCACCTCTCTAAGTAAAAAATATATTTTATCTCAAAGTGTAAGTGCTGTGTAAAAAGTTATTTTTCAGTTACTTCCCATTTGCAGGTAAAAAGCAAAAAGAAAGGAAGAAATGAACAGCAGCCAATCAGCATCAACAGTGCTGAGGGCTTGAACTCTTTTACTGTGATCCCATGAGATTTCATAGTAAACTTCCTTAAACTGAATAGGGAAATAACATGAGTGTGCATGAGTCATGCTCCCTTGCAAGTCCCGGGACAGGCATACTGCTTTTGCTCAGAGTGCTTTACAATGGGGTGTTAATACTTAGGACATTTTGAGGTAAAATATCTTTCTTTTTTTTACATAGAGATCTTAAGGTGAGATTTTCTAGTCAGTGATTCAACATTTGGGTATCATGTCCCTTTAAAGAATTGTAGAATTGGTGTAGTAGTTAGAGTCAAATTGTTTTGGCGATTTATTGACCCTTTCCAGACATATTTTTTTCTAAACAGGCGGTCATTAGAGCAGTTTTGTCAAGCGATTTAGATATACACTTGACACTGTAATTCACTGTGACTGAGATTACAAGTTGTGCGGTATAGCCGTAGTGTACACACCATGCAAAATGGGTCCATACCACTATTTCCATACAGCTGGCATTACAAGTCACCCTAAAACTTTCTTTTGTTGTGCAGTATGGTACGGTAAGCCTGCATACCGCACACAAACCAATTTCCGACTTGGCGTGCTCGTGCACGTATTCCCCCATATAGATCAATGGAGAAAAAGTGTTGGAAAAAAACCTAACACCTGTGTTTGTGAAATGACATTGAAGTCTATAGATAAAAGAAAGTTTTGTAAAAACCGAACAAACTTACATAAACCCCTAGTCTAATAACCCCTAAACCGCTGCTCCCCACATCGCCAACACTAAATAAAGCTAATAACCCCTAAACTGCCCCCCAATCGCCAACACTATATAAAGCTATTAACCCCTAAACCACCATCCCCCCACATCACCAACACTAAATAAAGCTATTAACCCCTAAACCACCATCCCCCCACATCGCCAACACTAAATAAATCTATTAACCCCTAAACTGCCGCCCCCACATCGCCAACACTAAATAATAGCTAACCCCTACACTGCCTTCCCCCACATCCCCAACACTAAATTAAACTATTAACCCCTAAACCTAACACCCTCTAACTTTAAATAAGTTAAAGTTACAAAATAACTACCTTAAAATAAATAAAAACTTACCTGTGAAAAAAAAAACAAAAAAACTAATCTTAAACTATAGCAAAAGCTAACATTACTATTTAAAAAACTAAATTACAAAATGTAAAAATCCAAACACTGGGGGGGTGGAGTCAGCCGGGCAAGCGAGCGGACGCGTTTACAAAGAGCTCCGCACTTATGACAGCAAAATAACCATTTCAGGCCCGCTAGATAAATGAAAAACAAAGCTTCAAGATAGCCTTATATACTGGAGCCAAAGAATATCAGGTTGACGGGCCTAGTAGACTTCCATGTGCAGAACTGGCTATATCTTTTAAACTACGGTCGGAGATGTGGGAGCATGAACGGCAGCCATCTTGCCTTGATTTTTTTTTTTAGGTGCGTTAATCTTTAGTTGGGCTGTGTTCTACCTCGCTCCTACTGAACTGCAGCTACTGCTACAGATTAAGGTCCTGGTATAACTACCTTTCATACGGGGATACCACCTATTAAAACTTTAGAGTACAGTGCGTCCTCACCCCCTCAGTTGGAACACAGCTCCAAAATACTACACCCTTGTCCCGACCACTGCTGCTCTGTGAGCAGAGCTCTCAAGATGATCGCTAGTGACTTATGGGAGCAGCAATTACGTATCTCTGTTGATGTGCTCTGTCAAAACCTCACACGGAAATTGGAGATCTTAGTGATAACTCTAATGGAGGCAGCAAAGAATACTGAAGCCAATCCTACAGAAGCGTCAAGTGCTGTGAAAACCAGTAGCTCAAAAGTAATATATCACCCATGTCTCGCAAATGCGGATTTTACGGCATGCAATTCCAGATAATCAGTGGCAGTCAACAACTTTAACTAATGTGGATTGTGGAACTGTGCATTCAATCCCAAATAGCCATTCCGGCCACAAATGATACTTTGGAGAAGCAGACAGGCGACATGATGGTGACAACTTTAGTAGAGCCTGCAAAACAGGGTGCAATTATCCATGTTGAAAAGGCAGCTGGAGGTATAACTGCAAAGAGCCCATGCTCTATTATAAGCTCCAAACTCAACAAAGGATCTGTACGTCTGCAATTGCTAATAACAGAAAGCCCATACAGGAACTATTGGATCAGAGCCATCGCTGTTGGAGTTCAACAGTGTTTTCCTTACCTTATGAGTCTGTGACCAGACTTCTCTATGGACATAGCATATATACTGACCCGAACTGGCATCGGATAGAGGAGTCTATGACTACCACTGCAATATAGAGAGCGATCTACACATATATTGTGAAACGTTTATATTGCAATATATTATTCTTTCTTTTTTTTTTGTGCATTGTGTATTATGGACTTCCATGTTAAGTTAGTTAAGTTCATATACCTGTTCAAGTGGGCATATACGTAGCCTGCAACACTTGTCTAATGCCTCTGTGTTTGCCGTGATTAAAATATGTGTACCATATATGCCTAATATTATGTTTTACATTATATTTTACCTTGCCGTGGGGCATAGGGCCCGTGTCCACATGGCAGGGTTGTCTAGCATATGACAGTAGAGAGCCTTGCTAGTAGATTTAACTGATAATATTCTAGACGTATATTGAGCTTACTGCGGCGACCATCCAGCCTCTCTACATCAAATCCAGCATAGGATGAGGTTTGCAATAAACTATAAACTATAAATACTATGCGGACTGTGATGGTATGCAGTCAGCTTACATTGCGAAGGTTCTGATGTCTTAAGCTATAGACCTTCCAAAGGTTCTGTGTTATATACAAAGATATTCATGTTTGATGTTAGATACAGAAGCTGGCCAGTTTTTGTTATATGCGTTTTAGTCATTTTATTGTTCATTTGTACTTCGAGTTAGACTACGACTGCCTGACTACTTAACACTGCTAAAGTATTTTTCCCAGTTTCTGCCAATACACCTTAGCTGCCGATAGTGACCTTTTATTACTATGGGACCACATGATGAGTCTGTTTTCTTTACCATCCTATATTAATTAACCTCTGCTGCATATTCTATTTATAGCTATGTTTACATATATAGTTAAACAACTAACATGGATCATGTATCTCTGACAACATAGGTGCGCTGCCCGGTTGTTTATCTATTTGATTGTTTATCTATTTATCTCCCCCCCCCCCCCCCACAAATTATACTCGGGTATTTTTAATCCTACCTGGTGATATATTTAGTGGTTTTCCTCATACTTACCGCATTTAATACTACTACTAACATCCATATATAAACTATATGTTATTGTACATTCAAACTCACTGCAACAACGTCTGTTTAATATTTTTTATACTATAGGTTCCTTAAACACTAATGTATACATTAGTTAGATCCAGAAGATATATACACATATATAGGTTTTTATACTATAGGTTCCTTAAACACTAATGTGTACATTAGTTAGATCCAGAAGATATATACACATATATAGGTTTTTATACTATAGGTTCCTTAAACACTAATGTGTACATTAGTTAGATCCAGAAGATATATACACTAGTGATGTCGCGAATAGTTTGCCGGCGAATAGTTCCCGGCGAACATAGCATGTTCGCGTTCGCCGCGGATGGCAAACATATGCGATGTTCGGTCCGCCCCCTATTCTTTATCATTGAGTAAACTTTGACCCTGTACCTCACAGTCAGAAGACACATTACAGCCAATCAGCAGCAGACCCTCCCTCCCAGACCCTCCCACCTCCTGGACAGCATCCATTTTAGATTCATTCGGAAGCTGCATTCTTAATGAGAGGAGGGACAGTGTAGCTGCTGCTGATTTAATAGGGAAATCAATATCTAGGCTACTGTATTCAGTGTCCACTACAGTCCTGAAGGACTCATCTGATCTCTGCTGTAAGGACAGCACCCCAAAAAGCCCTTTTTAGGGCTAGAACATTAGTCTGCTTTTTTTTTTTTTTTTTCCTGTGTAATCTAATTGCAGTTGCCTGCCTGCCAGCGTGTGTGTCAGACTCACAGCGTATACTGTGCCCACTTGCCCAGTGCCACCACTCATATCTGGTGTAACAGTAGTGTACATTTAAAAAAAACAACACTTTTTTGACTGTGAAATAATAGCAGACAGCTGCCAGTACCCAAGATGGCCACCAATAAGGCAGATGGGGAGGGTTAGAGAGCTGTTTTGGGGGGATCAGGGAGGTTGGGGGCTAAGGGGGGATGCTACACCACAGCATATGTAAATATGCTAAAAAAAAATAAGAAAAATTTAAAAACCTTTTATTTTAGTACTGGCAGACTTTCTGCCAGTACTTAAGATGGGAGGGGACAATTGTGGGGTGGGGGAGGGAAGGGAGCTGTTTGGGAGGGATCAGGGGGTCTGATGTGTCAGGTGGGAGGCTGATCTCTACACTAAAGCTAAAATTAACCCTGCAAGCTCCCTACAAACTACCTAATTAACCCCTTCACTGCTAGCCATAATACACGTGTGATGCGCAGCAGCATTTAGCGACCTTCTAATTACCAGAAAGCAACGCTAAAGTCATATATGTCTGCTATTTCTGAACAAAGAGGATCCCAGAGAAGCATTTACAACCATTTGTGCCATAATTGCACAAGCTGTTTGTAAATAATTTCAGTGAGAAACCTAAAATTGCGAAAAAATTTGTTTTTTTTAAATTTGATCGCATTTGGCAGTGAAATGGTGGCATGAAATATACCAAAATGGGCCTAGATCAATACTTCGGGTTGTCTACTACACTACACTTAAACTAAAATTAACTCTACAAGCTCCATACATGCTCCCTAATTAACCCCTTCACTGCTGGGCATAAAACACATGTGGTGCGCAGTGGCATTTAGCAGCCTTCTAATTACCAAAAAGCAACGCCAAAGCCATATAAGTCAGCTATTTCTGAACAAAGGGGATCCCAGAGAAGCATTTACAACCATTTATGCCATAATTGCATAAGTTGTTTGTACATAATTTCTGTGAAAAACCTAAAGTTTGTGAAAAAGTGAACAATTTCTGTGAGAAACCTAAAGTTTTACCAAAAAGCAACGCCAAAGCCATATAAGTCTGCTATAATGGCATGTCTGGCACACAGTGTTGGGGCAAGGGTCCATCTGACCACTGATACCTGGTCTGCAAAGCATGGTCAGGGCAGGTATATCACCTACACTGCGCACTGTGAAGCGAGCGTAACCCTTACACTACCTGATCAATACAACATCATACCTGATGTTTTAAAGCATGTTATTCTCTACAATTTAGGAATTTTAGGTGATTTATGCCCTTTATGGATTAAAACCAGACTCTGCATCAACTATGTAATTTTCCATGGGAGTTTTGCCATGGATCCCCCTCCGGCATGCCACAGTCCAGGTGTTTGTCCCCTTGAAACAACTTTTCCATCACTATTGTGGCCAGAAAGAGTCCCTGTGGGTTTTAAAATTCGCCTGCCTATTGAAGTCTATGGCGGTTCGCCGGTGCCCAAACTTTTGCGGACGTCCGCGTTCGTGAACCCAAATTTTTAGGTTCGCGACATCACTAATATACACATATATAGGTTGAACACTCCTCCTTTATGCAATTTATAGTTACTTGATAGTGGTGTCTTCTTGTGTTTCAAATAAAGGCTATTTAAATTCTAATTATTGGTACCTTCTACAGGTTCAACCATTTTATCATATATATTCTTACCTAGCGCTGTTTTCATATTAATAGTCTTGGTCTTTTGTTTGCACAATGTGACACTAGTCTGCTGTGATAAAAGATTAGAAAATGTGAGGTTTATCTTGTGCTTATTGGAATTTATTTGTAGTATAACAGTTATGATTGTATATTTTTATCATTACGACTATTTGCATTTCTCCTTTTTGTATTTTTTATGCCTTTTGAAGTATAAATTACGACTATTTGCATTTCTCCTTTTTGTATTCTTATGCCTTTTGAAGTATAGCTTGTCTGTAATGTTATTTACTAAACCTCAATAAAAATTATTTTAAAAAAAATTAAAAAAAAATCCAAACACTACACAAAAAAAAATAACATTACACAAAATAACAAACTCTAAAATTACACAAAATAACAAAATCTAACATTGCAGAAAATAACAAACAAAATTATTCAAAATAAAAAAAGATATTCCTAATCTTTTTTTTTTTTTGTAGTTATTTTTAAATTTTGTAATTTAGGTGTTTTATTTTTGGTATCTTTGGTAAATAGTAATGTTAGGTTTTGTTATAGTTTAAACTTTTTTTTTATTTTACAGGTAAGTTTTTCTTTATTTTAAGGTAGTTATATTGTAATTTTAATTTAAAGTTAGGGGGTGTTAGGTTTAGGGGTTAATAGTTTAATGTAGTTTGTTGTGATGTGGGGGGACGGCGGATTAAGGGTTATTAGGTTTATTTTAGCATTTGCGATGCGGGGGTGGCAGTTTAGGGTTAATAGGTAGTTTATGGGTGTTAGTGTACTTCAAAACATATTTTTTGTGAGTTTTGTGAAACTCTTTTGTTTCGTAAAATCCATAACTACTGTTTTTTGATTGCAGAATGGATCGTTGGGTATAGGCTATAATGATTGCAGTAAAGCCATAACGCACAACTTGTAATATAAAGTAGCTGACCATTCTGCATTCAAAGGCCATTTTCAAGTGGTAAAGCTGTACCGCACAACTTGTAATCTCAGTCTGTAGGTCTTGCATACCATGATTGCCTTGGGGAGGTGGAATCTCCTTTTATATTAAGTTTATCCAGTGAAACCCTATTTTCTTCCAATTCTCTCCTTAATATGGGGATTCCTCTTCTTCACTTTCTCACCTATTTTTCTCACCCTCTTTTTCCTTCCTCCATTTACTTCTCCATCCACCTTCTACTTATTTATATTTCTCTTCACCACCTATTACCCAGTTTCCCTTTTCTCTCATCCCTTTCCATCTTTTTTTATAGTGCAATGGCAATAATAGAAATATTTCAGTCATTCTACACTATACTGAATTGTTTACTTCTAATATTGCAGCCGCACTGTAAAAAAAGTGTTATTAAAGGGATAGTAAAGTCCAAATTAAACTTTCATGATTCACATAAGGCATGTAATTTTAAACAACTTTCTAATTAATTTTATCATCAAATTTGCTTTGTTCTCTTATTCTTAGTTGAAAGCTAAACCTAGGTAGGCTCATATGCTAATTTCTAAGCCCTTGAAGGCTGCCTCTGCATTTAACAGTTTTTCACAGCTAGAGGGCATTAGTTCATGTGTTTTAAATAGATAACACTGTGTTCATGCACGTGAAGTTATTTAAGAGTCAGCATTAATTGCCTGAAATGCAAGTCTGTCAAAAGATCTGAGATAAGGAGGCAGTCTACAGAAGCTTAGATACAAGGTAATTACAGAGGTAAAAAGTATATTTCTATAACAGTGTTGGTTATGCAAAACTGTGGTATGGTAAATCAAGAGATTATCTATCTTTTTAAACAATAACATTTTTGGTGTTTACTATTCCTTTAATGTATAATATGTTTGTTACAGTCCTATTGAGATATTATGGTTTTAAAACTAAAAGCTACAGCTACTGTCTTCCATGGGATATTAATATCCCATAAACAAAATCGTGTTCCTAAAAAGAAAAACACAGCAAATGTTAAAAACACCTTTTTTGAAATAACTAACTTATGTTAGATAAATATAGGTTTATTATTCATGCCCTAGTTTCACTATTGTATTGTAACAAAAGAGGTTCAGTTTCAGCTCTCACATACAAATTGTCTTTCAATACTGTCTATACTTTAAAGGGAAATTGACTTTATACCTTCAGTGAACATGCAAGATGCATGCCGGCTTGAAGCAATCACCCTGATCTACAGTGGCTACTGAGGAAATTTTGCACTAAAATATCTTTCTTTATATATGAATATGTGCAGGGCCGGATTTACATCTCAGGTGGCTGTAGGCACAAAAACCTGAAGCGCCCTCCCACCCCCCCAGAAAATATGTGGAAAAAATGAGGACTTTTTTTATTATTGTTTAGGACAACTAAAAATAAATATTAGATGTAAAATTACATTTTCCCTTTTATGGAGATACACAAATACACACACCAATTGCAATATTTGTTGTAATGGAAGCTACACCAAAAATCAATATTCAAATGGCCATACAATTTCTATTATGTATAACAAAAACAAATCATGTTAAACTTTTAATGCAAAATATTCTAAAGAAAACCCTATTTAAAGGGACATAAAATGAGACAGTTTGCTGGGCATTTTATTATTGCACTAGTGCTTGCACAGAAGTGTGTTAGCCTCTTGCAAATAGAGTTAAACACATAGTCAATGTAAGTTCTGAGACTGCAATACACATCTGTGCAGACCCAGATGGGCTCATAGGACATGTTTAAGGACAAGCCATTAGTGTATTGCTTTTTCTGGAGATGACTTTGACTATGTGCTTAACATTTTGTTGGAGTTAAACACAATTTTGTGTAAACAATAGCAATATTAAAACTAGCAGCATGCAAGCTCATCACCATCAACAACCTGTGCAGCCAGTGGAAGAAAATATACAATGTAGGTATTTTTTTCTACTACATGAAAAAAATCTTGTAAACGCTGATATTTTTGGTACAAATACACACAGATGTTACATTTATTTTGTTCTGAAATATAAATATCATATGATGTTGCTCTCAAAGGAAAACATGGAATGTTGTAGATTATATGTAATCCATGGGTCAACAAATGTGTTTAAAATTAGAACTTAGATTTACCACAATACAAAAATACCACACTTACTTGATAAAAGAACAGATAAACAATTTTTAATGTCATGTGTGTGTATGTGTATATATATATATATATATATATATATATATATATATATATATATATATATATATATATAAAGAAGCAAAGAGAAGCACTCACTGGATTTTCATCAAAAAGTGATCAAAACTTTAATGTAGATTGTGACGTTTCGGGACAGCAACAGTCCCTTCCTCTGACAAACAAACACTGAACAAAAGCAGCCTTAAATAGGCTCCCAAACACACTCCCCTCAGGATCAGCCAATCCAGACTGAATAATTAGACACACCCTTGAAGTGACCAATAAGGAAACATGATACATAATTGTGTATGTGACTATTAAAACATAAACAACAAAAATGCTTTAAAAACAAATCCCCCTTGGGCCCCTGATGCTGGTGGTCATGCCCCCTACCTGAAATACACATCCTATATGATTGTCAATCAATTAAATAAGTGAAATAAATCATAAAAATCGTTTATTATAATCTAACCAATCAAGCATTGGATTGCAAATTTCAATTGCACTCAGCTCCAATACGTTATTCCTATAGTTACTACTCCGCCCCTTGTTGTCAGGGACGCAGAAACCATCTATAGTAAAAAAGAAAGACACTGTTACTGGTCCGCCCCTAATTGCTAGGGACGCGATCACCGGCATGGCTATAACCCACAAAGGAACAGGCATCTCAATACACAGTAGCGCATATTCTGCTGAATTAATTGTTACATGCGCTTTTAAAGATAATGTGTAGCCGATCGCCCTGTGAGAGAGCTATTGAGAATGTCAACAAACATAATCCAATGGCCGAGTGCCATGTCACAAAATGGACGTGCGTATAAAAGCGTACAAGTCTCGGAGTTACATATGCAGTGGTCTAATTCATCGTAGCCAGAACCATACACATAAAATGTTGTGAACTACAAATCAAAGCCTATTGCTCAAATCGTTCTACATGCCAGCAATCATATTATGGGATCGCCATAAGAGAATTGTCAGAGTGTACATAAAGCTAAAAATAAAACTAAAAATAACCTCAGTGTTGGTTTCAGTCTCAGATAATATGCGTGAACTGATGTTAAATACAATATTATCTATGTTCTCCGTTGTTGGTGGTATCGGCGGGCAATGCCCCCCCCGCCTCGTGTGTGGCCTCCGCCTCTTCCTAAAAAACGATGTGCAGATGGATGTGCAGCCAATAGAGGTAATGCTGCTGCATTCGAGTTAGAGGACTCCCAATGTCCCCTGTTGCCCCTCGATCTCGTCGTGACGCCTCTGTTGGCCCCGATAGTATCCTCAACTTGAGTCTCAGTTCCTGAGCTATCTCCAGAGCTCGTGTCTACCGTGGCTATGGACCTCTTAGTAAATCTCCGATCTCTCCTGGGCCTGTGTGGTCTCCTGTCTTCTGGTGCTACCATCCATCTGTAGATAGATTTATATGAATAGT
This sequence comes from Bombina bombina, assembly GCF_027579735.1. Classification (NCBI taxonomy): domain Eukaryota; kingdom Metazoa; phylum Chordata; class Amphibia; order Anura; family Bombinatoridae; genus Bombina; species Bombina bombina. Next base: position 594,411,052 of record NC_069504.1, read on the forward strand.
CTAATGTGACTGTATGTAATTTTCGATTTTTGAATGCAATAAGATCTTGCTTATAGGTCTTAATCTGGAGACATAGGCCTAGATTTAGAGTTCGGCGGTAAAAGGGCTGTTAACGCTCCGCGGGTTTTTTTCTGGCCGCACCATAAATTTAACTCTGGTATCGAGAGTTCAAACAAATGCTGCGTTAGGCTCCAAAAAAGGAGCGTAGAGCATTTTTACCGCAAATGCAACTCTCGATACCAGAGTTGCTTACGGACGCGGCCGGCCTCAAAAACGTGCTCGTGCACGATTCTCCCATAGGAAACAATGGGGCTGTTTGAGCTGAAAAAAAACCTAACACCTGCAAAAAAGCAGCGTTCAGCTCCTAACGCAGCCCCATTGTTTCCTATGGGGAAACACTTCCTACGTCTGCACCTAACACTCTAACATGTACCCCGAGTCTAAACACCCCTAACCTTACACTTATTAACCCCTAATCTGCCGCCCCCCGCTATCGCTGACCCCTGCATTACACTTTTAACCCCTAATCTGCCGCTCCGTAAACCGCCGCCACCTACGTTATCCCTATGTACCCCTAATCTGCTGCCCTAACATCGCCGACCCCTATGTTATATTTATTAACCCCTAATCTGCCCCCCACAACGTCGCCGACACCTACCTACACTTATTAACCCCTAATCTGCCGAGCGGACCTGAGCGCTACTATAATAAATGTATTAACCCCTAATCCGCCTCACTAACCCTATAATAAATAGTATTAACCCCTAATCTGCCCTCCCTAACATCGCCGACACCTACCTTCAATTATTAACCCCTAATCTGCCGACCGGCGCTCACCGCTATTCTAATAAATGTATTAACCCCTAAAGCTAAGTCTAACCCTAACACTAACACCCCCCTAACTTAAATATAATTTAAATCTAACGAAATAAATTAACTCTTATTAAATAACTTATTCCTATTTAAAGCTAAATACTTACCTGTAAAATAAATCCTAATATAGCTACAATATAAATTACATTTATATTATAGCTATTTTAGGATTAATATTTATTTTACAGGCAACTTTGTAATTATTTTAACCAGGTACAATAGCTATTAAATAGTTAAGAACTATTTAATAGTTACCTAGTTAAAATAATTACAAATTTACCTGTAAAATAAATCCTAACCTAAGTTATAATTAAACCTAACACTACCCTATCAATAAAATAATTAAATAAACTACCTACAATTACCTACAATTAACCTAACACTACACTATCAATAAATTAATTAAACACAATTGCTACAAATAAATACAATTAAATAAACTATCTAAAGTACAAAAAATAAAAAAGAACTAAGTTACAGAAAATAAAAAAATATTTACAAACATAAGAAAAATATTACAACAATTTTAAACTAATTACACCTACTCTAAGCCCCCTAATAAAATAACAAAGACCCCCAAAATAAAAAATTCCCTACCCTATTCTAAAATACAAAAATTACAAGCTCTTTTACCTTACCAGCCCTGAACAGGGCCCTTTGCGGGGCATGCCCCAAGAATTTCAGCTCTTTTGCCTGTAAAAGAAAACATACAATACCCCCCCCCCAACATTACAACCCACCACCCACATACCCCTAATCTAACCCAAACCCCCCTTAAATAAACCTAACACTAATCCCCTGAAGATCTTCCTACCTTGTCTTCACCATACCAGGTTCACCGATCCGTCCTGGCTCCAAGATCTTCATCCAACCCAAGCGGGGGTTGGCGATCCATAATCCGGTGCTGAAGAGGTCCAGAAGAGGCTCCAAAGTCTTCATCCTATCCGGCAAGAAGAGGACATCCGGACCGGCAAACATCTTCTCCAAGCCGCATCTTCTATCTTCTTCCATCCGGTGCGGAGCGGGTCCATCTTGAAGCAGGCGACGCGGATCCATCCTCTTCTTCCGATGTCTCCCGACGAATGACGGTTCCTTTAAGGGACGTCATCCAAGATGGCGTCCCTCGAATTCCGATTGGCTGATAGGATTCTATCAGCCAATCGGAATTAAGGTAGGAATTTTCTGATTGGCTGATGGAATCAGCCAATCAGAATCAAGTTCAATCCGATTGGCTGATCCAATCAGCCAATCAGATTGAGCTCGCATTCTATTGGCTGTTCCGATCAGCCAATAGAATGCGAGCTCAATCTGATTGGCTGATTGGATCGGCCAATCGGATTGAACTAGATTCTGATTGGCTGATTCCATCAGCCAATCAGAAAATTCCTACCTTAATTCCGATTGGCTGATAGAATCCTATCAGCCAATCGGAATTCGAGGGACGCCATCTTGGATGACGTCCCTTAAAGGAACCGTCATTCGTCGGGAGACATCGGAAGAAGAGGATGGATCCGCGTCGCCTGCTTCAAGATGGACCCGCTCCGCACCGGATGGAAGAAGATAGAAGATGCGGCTTGGAGAAGATGTTTGCCGGTCCGGATGTCCTCTTCTTGCCGGATAGGATGAAGACTTTGGAGCCTCTTCTGGACCTCTTCAGCACCGGATTATGGATCGCCAACCCCCGCTTGGGTTGGATGAAGATCTTGGAGCCAGGACGGATCGGTGAACCTGGTATGGTGAAGACAAGGTAGGAAGATCTTCAGGGGATTAGTGTTAGGTTTATTTAAGGGGGGTTTGGGTTAGATTAGGGGTATGTGGGTGGTGGGTTGTAATGTTGGGGGGGGGGTATTGTATGTTTTCTTTTACAGGCAAAAGAGCTGAAATTCTTGGGGCATGCCCCGCAAAGGGCCCTGTTCAGGGCTGGTAAGGTAAAAGAGCTTGTAATTTTTGTATTTTAGAATAGGGTAGGGAATTTTTTATTTTGGGGGTCTTTGTTATTTTATTAGGGGGCTTAGAGTAGGTGTAATTAGTTTAAAATTGTTGTAATATTTTTCTTATGTTTGTAAATATTTTTTTATTTTCTGTAACTTAGTTCTTTTTTATTTTTTGTACTTTAGATAGTTTATTTAATTGTATTTATTTGTAGCAATTGTGTTTAATTAATTTATTGATAGTGTAGTGTTAGGTTAATTGTAGGTAATTGTAGGTAGTTTATTTAATTATTTTATTGATAGGGTAGTGTTAGGTTTAATTATAACTTAGGTTAGGATTTATTTTACAGGTAAATTTGTAATTATTTTAACTAGGTAACTATTAAATAGTTCTTAACTATTTAATAGCTATTGTACCTGGTTAAAATAATTACAAAGTTGCCTGTAAAATAAATATTACTCCTAAAATAGCTATAATATAAATGTAATTTATATTGTAGCTATATTAGGATTTATTTTACAGGTAAGTATTTAGCTTTAAATAGGAATAAGTTATTTAATAAGAGTTAATTTATTTCGTTAGATGTAAATTATATTTAAGTTAGGGGGGTGTTAGTGTTAGGGTTAGACTTAGCTTTAGGGGTTAATACATTTATTAGAATAGCGGTGAGCTCCGGTCGGCAGATTAGGGGTTAATAATTGAAGTTAGGTGTCGGCGATGTTAGGGAGGGCAGATTAGGGGTTAATACTATTTATGATAGGGTTAGTGAGGCGGATTAGGGGTTAATACATTTATTATAGTAGCGCTCAGGTCCGCTCGGCAGATTAGGGGTTAATAAGTGTAGGCAGGTGGAGGCGACGTTGTGGGGGGCAGATTAGGGGTTAATAAATATAACATAGGGGTCGGCGATGTTAGGGGCAGCAGATTAGGGGTACATAGGGATAACGTAGGTGGCGGCGATTTGCGGTCGGAAGATTAGGGGTTAATTATTTTAAGTAGCTTGCGGCGACGTTGTGGGGGGCAAGTTAGGGGTTAATAAATATAATATAGGGGTCGGCGGGGTTAGGGGCAGCAGATTAGGGGTACATAAGTATAACGTAGGTGGCGGTCGGCAGATTAGGGGTTAAAAATTTTAATCGAGTGGCGGCGATGTGGGGGGAGCTTGGTTTAGGGGTACATAGGTAGTTTATGGGTGTTAGTGTACTTTAGGGTACAGTAGTTAAGAGCTTTATAAACCGGCGTTAGCCAGAAAGCTCTTAACTCCTGCTATTTTCAGGCGGCTGGAATCTTGTCGTTAGAGCTCTAACGCTCACTGCAGAAACGACTCTAAATACCGGCGTTAGAAAGATCCCATTGAAAAGATAGGCTACGCAAATGGCGTAGGGGGATCTGCGGTATGGAAAAGTCGCGGCTGAAAAGTGAGCGTTAGACCCTTTAATCACTGACTCCAAATACCAGCGGGCGCCCAAAACCAGCGTTAGGAGCCTCTAACGCTGGTTTTGACGGCTACCGCCGAACTCTAAATCTAGGCCTTAGTTTGTTCAACCAATTCGTGTTGGTATCTGATTCTATTAGTCCCTGTTTTTCTCGTTCAAAAGATGATATTTCAATTTTAACTTCTTTCAGGAGACGACCAACCTCCCTAATGACAAGTAGCATAAGGTCGAACGAACATTTATTTAGAATTTTGCACCAATTGATGCAAAATTCATTATTTGACCTGCCAATAGTGGGGATGTTCTTTATTCTAAAGCCCCTCGGGATCATTCTCTTTTTGTGGTAGTCTGATAGATATGCTCCATGTAGATTTAAATCAACTTGCCTCTGTTTGAGCTTAATTAATGTATTATACATGGTTTGTAATGATTCCTCTACTTGTTGCTCCTCAATAGAGCCAAAGCGGATCAGTTCAGCGTCCTCGTCAGTGAAAGTGAAGATATCCTCATCCTTATCCTCAGATGACGTGCCACTGGGGTTCACAGAAATCTCTGTGTCCATAATATCCATGTCCTCTCTGTTAGTCATTGTCAGTTCTCACAGTGTGTCAAATAGAATAGCAGGGGGGAAGAGTAATTCGGGTGTAGAACAACCCTATTGTGGGTGCACTGCACAAGGTTTCAAATTCAGGCAAAGATTGGTGTCTGTGCACTCTCACCAAAATCCAACGACTACCAGGGTTTGATTGATTGTTGGTAAAACATATATAATACGTTTGTTGGTGCTATTAATGAGTGGCTTTACAAGCACAATCACGCAACACGTTCATTTAAATAAACACACTCGTAGGCACGATCTCTTTACTTTTTTAACTTTTTTAATTTTATTTTTAGTTTTATTTTTAGCTTTATGTACACTCTGACAATTCTCTTATGGCGATCCCATAATATGATTGCTGGCATGTAGAACGATTTGAGCAATAGGCTTTGATTTGTAGTTCACAACATTTTATGTGTATGGTTCTGGCTACGATGAATTAGACCACTGCATATGTAACTCCGAGACTTGTACGCTTTTATACGCACACCCATTTTGTGACATGGCACTCGGCCATTGGATTATGTTTGTTGACATTCTCAATAGCTCTCTCACAGGGCGATCGGCTACACATTATCTTTAAAAGCGCATGTAACAATTAATTCAGCAGAATATGCGCTACTGTGTATTGAGATGTCTGTTCCTTTGTGGGTTATAGCCATGCCGGTGATCGCGTCCCTAGCAATTAGGGGCGGACCAGTAACAGTGTCTTTATTTTTTACTATAGATGGTTTCTGCATCCCTGACAACAAGGGGCGGAGTAGTAACTATAGGAATAACGTATTGGAGCTGAGTGCAATTGAAATTTGCAATCCAATGCTTGATTGGTTAGATTATAATAAACGATTTTTATGATTTATTTCACTTATTTAATCGATTGACAATCATATAGGATGTGTATTTCAGGTAGGGGGCATGACCACCAGCATCAGGGGCCCAAGGGGGATTTGTTTTTAAAGCATTTTTGTTGTTTATGTTTTAATAGTCACATACACAATTATGTATCATGTTTCCTTATTGGTCACTTCAAGGGTGTGTCTAATTATTCAGTCTGGATTGGCTGATCCTGAGGGGAGTGTGTTTGGGAGCCTATTTAATGCTGCTTTTGTTCAGTGTTTGTTTGTCAGAGGAAGGGACTGTTGCTGTCCCGAAACGTCACAATCTACATTAAAGTTTTGATCACTTTTTGATGAAAATCCAGTGAGTGCTTCTCTTTGCTTCTTTATCATTCACCGCACAGCACCCTGGTAGTCGTTGGATTTTGGTGAGAGTGCACAGACACCAATCTTTGCCTATATATATATATATATATATATATATATATATATATATATATATATATATATATATATATATATATATATATATATATATGTGTGTGTGTGTGATGTGTGTGTATGTGTATATATATATATATATATATACACATACATACATACAAACAAATATGCCATGTGAGTGGTTTACACACATACACATTTTACAGCCTTACAGTCTACAAACTTTGTTGTCAAAGTGCCCTAAAGGCTGTAAATCACAGCTTGTAATAAAGAGCAGAGCAGCTAGTCCCACATAACCTCAATACCTCCAAGGCCTTTATAGAACAAAAACATTAATCCTGAAGAAGAGTTTAAACTCCTGGCTATAAAAAAGGAATAAAGCACATAACAAGTGAATACACTGCAATCCTCTCTGGTAGCCAAGGGGTTAAAGTGCTCTGCTTGTTATGTTTTCATTCTAGGCAGCATTAGAAGCCTTGTACAGTCCTAACCTGTTCTGAAGCTTTCATTCCTCAACAAAAAGTTTCTGCACCACATCAGCATGGAGCTTGGCTGTGTGAGGCAACAGAAGTACATAAAATAAAAGTGAAACTAAACATGCCTGGCGAAAATGGGAGGGGTTTAGTTTTAATCTTTGCCCCTTTCTCCTTCATGGCTCCCCCAACTGCTGTAACATATTCCCAATGAAACACTCGACTTTGTAGGCACCTGGCAGCACAATTCTTACTAAAATAAATGCCCTCATTAAAAAAAATAAAAAAAAAAAATATTTTTTTATTTTTATTACTGACATGCAGGCGCCCCTCACTACAAGGCGCCTGTAGGCACATGCCTACTGTGCCTAATGGGAAATCCGTCCCTGAATATGTGATATTTTTTAATTAGCTTTTTTACATATATACTGCCTCACTTTCAAGTATTAAAGCTTATGGGTAACATGTCCCTTTAATGGAGCATAGAATTAATACTTTAAAATTAATTCTCCACTTCTATGTATGCAGTGACAGCTTAAAGAGGTAAAAAAAACACATTTATATTCTGTATGATACAGTTTAACAACAACTAAATATGTGCAAGATGTATACAGTCCTTCCATTTTTTACCCTTCAGCTGCAAATATTATAAAATATTTAAGCCCCCCACAATGGATTCACTTCACCAAAGTAAGCACTCTGAGAGCAATAATCCATCAGCTAATATTTTAACTTTCATCTTCATGGTGAAAAAAACAGCCTATCATCAGAGCTGAGGCAGATTTTGCTATACTTCACCAAGGGGCCTTCCCTGCATTTTTGTATGTGAAGGAAAAATATGCCAAGTGTAATATAGCGCTGCATGTCATTAAAGTTCTGCTGCATTTACACATTGTGCTTTGTGTTTTATATTACTTTAGATTTTAGATTAAAGGGACAGTCAAGTCCAAAAAAACCTTTCATGATTCAAATAGGGCATGCCTAGGAGGCTCATATGCTAATTTCTTAGACCTTGAAGGCCGTCTCTAATATAAATGCATTTTGTCAGTTTTTAACCACTAGAGTGAGTTAGTTCATGTGTTTCATATAGATAACATTGAGCTCATGCATGTGAATTTACAGAAGAGTGAGCACTGATTGCCTAAAATGCAAGTCTGTCAAAAGAACTAAAATAAGGAGGCAGTCTGCAGAGACTTAGATACAAGGGGGTCTATTTAAGAAGCAGCGCATGCTGCGTCCGACTCACTCCGCTTCTGTTCCGACTGAAGAGGATGTCCTAAGACCACCCTCCTTAACTCGTCCGCCACCTCTGAGTTGGCGGACAGCAATCCGCCCGATCGAATACGATTTGGCTGATTGACACCCCCTGCTAGCGGCCGATTGGCTGCAAATCTGTAAAGGGTGATATTGCACCAGCAGTTCACAAGAACTGCTGGTGCAATGATAAATGCCGACAGTAAATGCTGTCTGCATTTATCGATGTGCGGAGGACATGATCCGCTTTATCGGATCTTGTCCGTCCACACATTAATAAATTGACCCCAAGGTATTCACAGAGGTAAAAAGTATATTAATATAACTGTGTTGGTAACTGGGGAATGGGTAATTAAAGGGAAAGTCTAGTATAAATTAAACTTTCATTATTCAGATAGGACTTTTAATTTTAATCAACTTTCCAATTTACTTTTATCATCAAATTTGCTTTTTTCTCTTGGTATTCTTAGTTTAAACTAAACATAGGTAGGCTCATATGCTAATTTCTAAGCCTTTGAGGGCTGCCTCTTATCACAGGCTTTTAAAATCTCTTTTCAACACAAAGAGACAGAAAGTACACGTGGGCCATATAGATAACACTGTGTTCAGGCACAGAGGGTTATTTAAGATTTAGCACATTACAATGCTAAATGCAAGGCAATAGATACTAAACAGTCACAGTAATGTGATCAGGGGGCTGGATGAAGGTTCCTGGATACAAAGTAATCACAGAGGTAAAAAGTGTATTAATATAACTGTGTTGGTTATGCAAAATTGGGGAATGGGTAATAAAGGGATTATCTATCTTTTAAAACAATAAAAATGTTATGGTAGACTGTCCCTTTAAGAGATTATCTATTTTTTAAAACAACAAAAGTTCTGGAGTTGACTGACCCTTTACATTTTATTACATTTAAACTTTGCACTTTCTATTTTCTATTGTATTTTGTTTACAACAGTGTATTTATAATTTTTAGAAATTCTGATTAAGCTTTCACAGTTTTTGTGTAACTTTAACAAATTAGGCTCATACTTTGTATATTTATGTGTATCTTTTACAGATTACATTGTACATTGCATTTCTTGTATTTAAAACTGAGAGTTTCATCACTTTCTAAGGGCCATATAAGCAAAAATTCTATAGTTTGGAAATAAATTATAGTGCAGACTTCACAGGGGTTGAGCTAACTGAATTCTATAAGAAAAAGAGTGGAACCTAGAAGTCCCAGAGAGATGAGAAATGCCTTCTATAGAAAGTAATGAAGCTCTCTGGGATACAGAATTTCCCAGGGGAGAAGGAATGTAACTGGAGAACACCTGGGCTGGAGTAAAGGCTTGTTTAACTGAATGTTTTCACTACAATTTAACTTGCTTTTGAATATAGTTTAGTATATATTATTTTTCTGTTAGTTAAGTAAGTATTGTATATTGTGAGCAAACTTCACCTGCATACAGCTGGCAAGAAACATCAGTTATTTAAAATACTTACAACATTTCACAAGACTTTTGTGTCAGATTCAGACACACCCTTAGAACGAATCTGTTCAGCCCAGGGAACTGCCCTGTCCCTCCCATTTTTATTTTACAATAGAGAAAATACAAAGTGCAATGTAAGTTGTAAAAGATACACAGAAATATACAAAATATGTTCCTAATTTATTAAAGTAACACAGAGACTTTTAAAACATAATCAGAATTTGTAAAATCACTGCTGCATATAAATCTAAATGTATTAAAATATGAGCTATAAAGTGCAAGCCGTAAATGTAATAATGCTGAAAGGACCCAATCTGAAATACAATGCGCAAAGTGTAAGTGTAACAAAACTCTTATATCATACAGTGCTATATCACCTCCAGATACAGAAATGAGAGAAATCTAGCAGTCTAGATTTCTAGAGTTCCGTCCTTTTTTTCTTTGAGCATTTAGTGGGTTCAGCCCCTGTGAAGTCTGCACTACAATTTCTCTCTAAGCAGCAGACCTTTTATTCTTCAGGCTCTTATTGTGATCTTGTGGGATTTTACCATAATCTTGAGAGATTTTTTATAGTAAACTTTCTTAAATTGAAAAGGAAAGTAAAAGTGACTGTGCCTGCAAATGCCACATGCATGCTTTCTTGTGTGTCCTGGCACAACCATTCTGATTGGCTACTTAAATCAAAAGTGACTATTGGGGACATTTTTAGGTAAAATATCTTCCTTTTGTACAAACAATCCTAATGTGATATTTTCAAGCCAGTTTTTTCGAGATATGCTGCATCATTTTAAAGTGATACAGCATTTGCAAAACATATCCCTTTAGCAGCTTGAGGTCTACAGCATTTAATTAGCGGTATCATATCAGCATCCATTAAAGAAAACCTTTCTAACTGGAATATGAAAACACACACACAAATATATATATATATATATATATATATATATATATATATATATATATATATATATATATAAAACACACAGAGAAAACCCAGCACTCACTTACAAGCTCTCAGCTAAGATTTAAAAGCAAAAATGGAAAGGTTAGTCACCGCATCTGGCCAAATGGGACAAGCTCAGGTACCACGTCAAGGTCCTCTCCAATACCTGAGACCCTAAAACAGCCACACAATGCAAGCTTTCAAATCCAAACAAACTGAAAACAAAAAAAGGGTGCACAGGAATATGTAATCACCCTAGACATATACAAAACACGGAAGGGAACTGAGCATGTTGCAGGGTCATAGGATGTGTACCCGGTCCGGTATGAGAGTGCAGTTCCCTTCCGTGTTTTGTATATATATATATATATATATATATATATATATATATATATATATATATACATATATATATATATATATATATATATATATATATATATATGTAAAGCTTACTTTTATGCACCTCTTTAATATCCTGTTACGTTCTGTAAGAATTGTGTGTGACTTTTTTTGTTTGACTACATAATCACATACATTTCCTGTTTTTTGTGCCTTTTAGTGTGAGCTTTTAATTTAACTTATGCTACTGAACCTCTATATACTAAAGGTCAGCTGTATACAGGAGCTGATTAAAATAATAAGAATAATAGTTATTTGCTGTAATATAATTCTCCAGAGCTTAATAGAAATCTGCTGTTTCTGAGAGGAGTAGGGAGAATAGATGCATTTTGAAGTGTCTTTCCTTTTGTCTGACATAAATGAAATACAAACTGCAGGTGTGCTGCCTGCACATTTATGGTGTAAGGACTTACTGACAGCCTCTAAGAGAATTATCCTTGAGAACCTCATTCATACCTGCATAACAGTAATTCCAGGTAAAGTAATTCTGGTTTATAAAAAGTAAAAGGCAAAATGTCATACAATAATTGTGGTATCTTCAGATTAATTGTAAACTCTGAAAATATATAAATGATAGAATTAAATTCCTTGAACACAACAGAGTTTCTCAAATACATTAAATTGTGAAATAGGCAGCTCCTGCCACCTCCTTCTTTTGTTTGCCCAATCACAAATAGCTGACTAACAAACCAAGAGATTTGAATCAGTATATCTGATTCTACAGATTAGCACTTGTTTTGCCCCGTCTGACATTTTAACACTTCCTTGTTAGCGGCTGTGTCTCTAGATAAAGTCCCCAAAGGAAGGATACAGATAATTACATGTTGTTGGTTGCTGACCTTTAATTTAGTTTGAGCCTCCAGGATCTTTTTCCACATGAATTTGTCATGGTTCCATGGAGTGGAAAACAAAAAGGAGATTGACCCTGGAGCGTCATGCCATCATCTTACAAACCGAGCTGTTATGTTTACACTACATTGGAATTACTGTGCTTAATATAGGAAATTAATCTGATAACGCATTACAGATGGCATTTCCAGAGAAAATATAAAGAGCTTGTTGACCCATTTAGTTTTCCTATTCACCTAAATCTTCCTTCAAATTTGTCTTTTGCCTCTCCCAATATATTTAAATGTCCCTAGGGAAATAGCTGATACTGGGATGATATTTTAAACATTCACCACAATATCAACATATGTACATCAATGTTTTTGCTCTTCCATCTTCAGAGTAACATTACAGGGACATTAAAACTTATTCTTATGTTATTCTAAGGCTAATTTTTGCTTTGAGTACATCAGTCTATCATTTTTTTAAGGCTAGATTACAAGTGGCGCACAATCAATAGTGCAGGGTGTGTTATCTTTTGCGTGTCCTCTCACAAATAATAATGCACTTCTGGTATTACAAGTGGATGGTTAGATATTTTAACAAAAGCATTTTAACATTGGCGAAACATTTTTTGATAGCACAAGGAGCACTATTAGTGCACTCATTGCTCTTCTATTACAAATGGTGAGTTAATAATTGCGCTTGAGTGCAATCTAAAATACTGCTGTAAAATGTAGCCCTTTTTGAGACCGGATGTAAACATAGAAACATGCAAACATACTGCTAGATTACGAGTCTTGCGTTAGCCTTAAAAAGCATTGTTGAGAGGTCCTAACGCTGCTTTTTAACGCCCGCTGGTATTACGAGTCTGGCAGGTAGAGGGGTACCGCTCACTTTTCTTCTGCGACTCGAGCTTACCACAAATCCCCTTACGTCTATTGCGTATCCAATCTTTTTAATGGGATATGCCTAACGCCGGTATTACGAGTCTTGGAAGAAGTGAGCGGTAGACCCTCTCCTGTCAAGACTTCTACCGCATTTAAAAGTCAGTAGTTAAAGGGACACTGAGCCCAAATTTTTTCTTTTGTGATTCAGATAGAGCATGCAATTTTAAGCAACTTTCTAATTTACTCCTATTATCAATTTTTTTCATTCTCTTGCTTTCTTTATTTGAAAAGGAAGACATCTAAGCTAAGGAACCAGCCAATTTGTGGTTCAGAACCATGGACAGCACTTGTTTATTGGTGCTGTCCAATCAGCAAGGACAACCCAGGTTGTTCACCAAAAATGGGCCGGCATCTAAACTTAAATTCTTGCTTTTCAAATAAAGATACCAAGAGAATAAAGAAAATTTGACAATAGGAGTAAATTAGAAAGATGCTTAAAAATGCATGCTCTATCTGAATCATGAAAGAAAAAAATTTGTGTACAGTGTCCCTTTAAGAGTTTTATGGGCTAACGCCGTAACATAAGACTCTTAACTAAAGTGCTAAAAAGTACACTAACACCCATAAACTACCTATTAACCCCTAAACTGAGCCCCCCCCCACATCGGAAACACTTTAATAAATATATTAACCCCTAATCTGCCGATCCGACATCACCGCCACTTTAATAAATATATTAACCCCTAAACCGCCGCATTCCCGCCTCGCAAACACTAGTTAAATTTTATTAACCCCTAATCTGCCACCCCCAATGTCGCCGCCAATAGAATGCGAGCTCAATCCTATTGGCTGATTGGATCAGCCAATAGGATTTTTCCTACCTTAATTCCGATTGGCTGATAGAATGCTATCAGCCAATTGGAATTCAAGGGACGCCATCTTGGATGACGTCATTTAAAGGAACCTTCATTCTTCGCTTGGACTTCGTTTGAAGAGGATGGCTCCACGTCGGCTGGATTGAAGATGGACCCACTCCGCTCCTGATGGATGAAGATAGAAGCTGCCGTCTGGATGAAGACTTCTGCCGCTTGGAGGACCTCTTCTGTCCAGATCGGATGAAGACTTCTGCCCCTCTGGAGATCCACTTGTGCCCGGCTGGGTGAAGACGGCTCAAGGTAGGGTGATCTTCAAGGGGTTAGTGTTAGGTTTTTTTTAAGGGGGGATTGGGTGGGTTCTAGAGTAGGGTTGGGTGTGTGGGTGGTTGTTTGTAATGTTGGGGGGGTATTGTCTTTTTTTTCAGGTAAAAGAGCTGATTACTTTGGGGCAATGCCCCGCAAAAGGCCCTTTTAAGGGCTATTAGTAATTTAGTATAGGGTAGGGAATTTTATAAAAAAAAAATTATTATTTTATTAGGGGGATTAGAGTAGGTGTAATTAGTTTTAAAAAATTGTAATTATTTTTTTATTTTCTGTAATTTAGTGGGGGGGTTTCTTTCGTACTTTAGTTTATTTAATTTGTTTGTAATTAATTGTAGGTAGTTTAGGTAATTTATTTAATGATAGTGTAGTGTTAGGTGTAATTGTAACTTAGGTTAGGATTTATTTTACAGGTACATTTGTACTTATTTTAACTAGGTAGCTATTAAATAGTTAATAACTATTTAATAACTATTGCACCTAGTTAAAATAAATACTAAGTTGCCTGTAAAATAAATATAAACCCTAACGGCTAGATTTAGAGTTTTGTTGGAAAGGAGCCGTCGGAAAGGACCCGCGTAGCTAACGCTGGCTTTTTTCTGGCCGCACCATAAAAATAACTCTGGTATTGAGAGTCCACATAAAGGCTGCGTTAGGCTCCAAAAAAGGAGCGTAGAGCATATTTAACGCAGCTTCAACTCTCGATACCAGAGTTGCTTACGGACGCGGCCAGCCTCAAAAACGTGCTCGTGCACGATTCCCCCATAGGAAACAATGGGGCTGTTTGAGCTGAAAAAAAACCTAACACCTGCAAAAAAGCCGCGTTCAGCTCCTAACGCAGCCCTATTGTTTCCTATACGGAAACACTTCCTACGTCTGCACCTAACACTCTAACATGTACCCCGAGTCTAAACACCCCTAACCTTACACTTATTAACCCCTAATCTGCCGCCCCCGCTATCGCTGACCCCTGTATATTATTTTTAACCCCTAATCTGCCGCTCCGTAAACCGCCGCTGCTTACATTATCCCTATGTACCCCTAATCTGCTGCCCCTAACACCGCCGACCCCTATATTATATTTATTAACCCCTAATCTGCCCCCCACAACGTCGCCTCCACCTGCCTACACTTATTAACCCCTAATCTGCCGAGTGGACCGTACCGCTCCTATAATAAAGTTATTAACCCCTAATCCGCCTCACTAATCCTATAATAAATAGTATTAACCCCTAATCTGCCCTCCCTAACATCGCAGACACCTAACTTCAATTATTAACCCCTAATTTGCCGACCGGAGCTCACCGCTATTCTAATAAATGTATTAACCCCTAAAGCTAAGTCTAACCCTAACACTAACACCCCCCTAACTTAAATATAATTTAAATCTAACGAAATTAATTAACTCTTATTAAATAAATTATTCCTATTTAAAGCTAAATACTTACCTGTAAAATAAATCCTAATATAGCTACAATATAAATTATAATTATATTATAGCTATTTTAGGATTAATATTTATTTTACAGGCAACTTTGTAATTATTTTAACCAGGTGCAATAGCTATTAAATAGTTAAGAACTATTTAATAGCTAAAATAGTTAAAATAATTACAAAATTACCTGTAAAATAAATCCTAACCTAAGTTACAATTAAACCTAACACTATACTATCATTAAATTAATTAAATAAAATACCTACAATTACCTACAATTAAACCTACAGGGAGTGCAGAATTATTAGGCAAATGAGTATTTTGACCACATCATCCTCTTTATGCATGTTGTCTTACTCCAAGCTGTATAGGCTCGAAAGCCTACTACCAATTAAGCATATTAGGTGATGTGCATCTCTGTAATGAGAAGGGGTGTGGTCTAATGACATCAACACCCTATATCAGGTGTGCATAATTATTAGGCAACTTCCTTTCCTTTGGCAAAATGGGTCAAAAGAAGGACTTGACAGGCTCAGAAAAGTAAAAAATAGTGAGATATCTTGCAGAGGGATGCAGCACTCTTAAAATTGCAAAGCTTCTGAAGCGTGATCATCGAACAATCAAGCGTTTCATTCAAAATAGTCAACAGGGTCGCAAGAAGCGTGTGGAAAAACCAAGGTGCAAAATAACTGCCCATGAACTGAGAAAAGTCAAGCGTGCAGCTGCCAAGATGCCACTTGCCACCAGTTTGGCCATATTTCAGAGCTGCAACATCACTGGAGTGCCCAAAAGCACAAGGTGTGCAATACTCAGAGACATGGCCAAGGTAAGAAAGGCTGAAAGACGACCACCACTGAACAAGACACACAAGCTGAAACGTCAAGACTGGGCCAAGAAATATCTCAAGACTGATTTTTCTAAGGTTTTATGGACTGATGAAATGAGAGTGAGTCTTGATGGGCCAGATGGATGGGCCGTGGCTGGATTGGTAAAGGGCAGAGAGCTCCAGTCCGACTCAGACGCCAGCAAGGTGGAGGTGGAGTACTGGTTTGGGCTGGTATCATCAAAGATGAGCTTGTGGGGCCTTTTCGGGTTGAGGATGGAGTCAAGCTCAACTCCCAGTCCTACTGCCAGTTTCTGGAAGACACCTTCTTCAAGCAGTGGTACAGGAAGAAGTCTGCATCCTTCAAGAAAAACATGATTTTCATGCAGGACAATGCTCCATCACACGCGTCCAAGTACTCCACAGCGTGGCTGGCAAGAAAGGGTATAAAAGAAGAAAATCTAATGACATGGCCTCCTTGTTCACCTGATCTGAACCCCATTGAGAACCTGTGGTCCATCATCAAATGTGAGATTTACAAGGAGGGAAAACAGTACACCTCTCTGAACAGTGTCTGGGAGGCTGTGGTTGCTGCTGCACGCAATGTTGATGGTGAACAGATCAAAACACTGACAGAATCCATGGATGGCAGGCTTTTGAGTGTCCTTGCAAAGAAAGGTGGCTATATTGGTCACTGATTTGTTTTTGTTTTGTTTTTGAATGTCAGAAATGTATATTTGTGAATGTTGAGATGTTATATTGGTTTCACTGGTAAAAATAAATAATTGAAATGGGTATATATTTGGTTTTTGTTAAGTTGCCTAATAATTATGCACAGTAATAGTCACCTGCACACACAGATATCCCCCTAAAATAGCTATAACTAAAAACAAACTAAAAACTACTTCCAAAACTATTCAGCTTTGATATTAATGAGTTTTTTGGGTTCATTGAGAACATGGTTGTTGTTCAATAATAAAATTAATCCTCAAAAATACAACTTGCCTAATAATTCTGCACTCCCTGTAACACTACACTATCAATACATTAATTAAATACAATACCTACAAATAACTACAATGAAATAAACTAACTAAAGTACAAAAAATAAAAAAAAACTAAGTTACAAAAAATAAAAAAATATTTACAAACATAAGAAAAATATTACAACAATTTTAAACGAATTACACCTACTCTAAGCCCCCTAATAAAATTACAAAGACCCCCAAAATAAAAAATGCCCTACCCTATTCTAAATTACTAAAGTTCAAAGCTCTTTTACCTTACCAGCCCTGAACAGGGCCCTTTGCGGGGCATGCCCCAAGAAGTTCAGCTCTGGATGGAATCAGCCAATCAGAATCAAGATCAATCCGATTGGCTGATCGGAACAGCCAATAGAATGCGAGCTCAATCTGCTTGGAAGATGATGGTTGCCGGTGAAGGTGAGGTGAAGACAAGGTAGGATGATCTTCAGGGGCTTAGTGTTAGGTTTATTTAAGGGGGGTTTGGGTTAGATTAGGGGTATGTGGGTGGTGGGTTGTAATGTTGGGGGGGGGTATTGTATTTTTTTTTTACAGGCAAAAGAGCTGAACTTCTTGGGGCATGCCCCGCAAAGGGCCCTGTTCAGGGCTGGTAAGGTAAAAGAGCTTTGAACTTTAGTAATTTAGAATAGGGTAGGGCATTTTTTATTTTGGGGGTCTTTGTTATTTTATTAAGGGGCTTAGAGTAGGTGTAATTAGTTTAAAATTGTTGTAATATTTTTCTTATGTTTGTAAATATTTTTTTATTTTTTGTAACTTAGTTATTTTTTATTTTTTGTACTTTAGTTAGTTTATTTCATTGTAGTTATTTGTAGGTATTGTATTTAATTAATGTATTGATAGTGTAGTGTTAGGTATAATTGTAGGTAATTGTAGGTATTTTATTTAATTAATTTAATGATAGTATAGTGTTAGGTTTAATTGTAACTTAGGTTAGGATTTATTTTACAGGTAATGTTGTAATTATTTTAACTATTTTAGCTATTAAATAGTTCTTAACTATTTAATAGCTATTGTACCTGGTTAAAATAAATACAAAGTTACCTGTAAAATAAATATAAATCCTAAAATAGCTATAATATAATTATAATTTATATTGTAGCTATATTAGGATTTATTTTACAGGTAAGTATTTAGCTTTAAATAGGAATAATTTATTTAAGAAGAGTTAATTAATTTCGTTAGATTTAAATTATATTTAAGTTAGGGGAGTGTTAGTGTTATGGTTAGACTTAGCTTTAGGGGTTAATACATTTATTAGAATAGCGGTGAGCTCCGGTCGGCAGATTAGGGGTTAATAATTGAAGTTAGGTTTTGGCGATGTTAGGGAGGGCAGATTAGGGGTTAATACTATTTATTATAGGGTTAGTGAGGCGGATTAGGGGTTAATAACTTTATTATAGTAGCGGTGCGGTCCGCTCTGCAGATTAGGGGTTAATAAGTGTAGGCAGGTGGAGGCGACGTTGAGGGGGGCAGATTAGGGGTTAATAAATATAATATAGGGGTCGGCGGTGTTAGGGGCAGCAGATTAGGGGTACATAAGGATAACGTAGGTGGCGGTCAGCAGATTAGGGGTTAAAAAAAATTAATTGAGTGGCGGCGATGTGGGGGGACCTCGGTTTAGGGGTACATAGGTAGTTTATGGGTGTTAGTGTACTTAAGAGTACAGTAGTTAAGAGCTTTATGAACCGGCGTTAGCCCAGAAAGCTCTTAACTACTGACTTTTTTCTGCGGCTGGTGTTTTGTCGTTAGATTTCTAACGCTCACTTCAGACACGACTCTAAATACCGGAGTTAGAAAAATCCCACTGAAAAGATAGGATACGCAATTGACGTAAGGGGATCTGCGGTATGGAAATGTCGCCGCTGAAAAGTGAGCGTTAGACCCTTTTTTGAGTGACTCCAAATACCGGAGGTAGCCTAAAACCAGCGTTAGGAGCCTCTAACGCTGGTTTTCACGGCTACCGCCAAACTCCAAATCTAGGCCTATGATAGCTACAATGTAACTATTAGTTATATTGTAGCTAGCTTAGGGTTTATTTTACAGGTAAGTATTTAGTTTTAAATAGGAATAATTTATTTAATTGTAGTTATTTTATTTAGATTTATTTAAATTAAATTTAAGTTAGGGTGTGTTAGGGTTAGACTTAGGTTTAGGGGTTAATAACTTTATTATAGTGGCGGCGACGTTGGTGGCGGCAGATTAGGGGTTAATAAATGTAGTTAGGTTGCAGCAACGTTGGGGGGGGCAGATTAGGGGTTAAAAAATATAATGTTGGGGGCAGCAGATTAGGGGTTCATAGGGATAATTTAGGTGGCGGCGGTGTCTGGAGCGGCAGAGTAGGGGTTAATAATTATAATATAGGTGGCGACGATGTCGGTGATGGCAGATTAGGGGTTAATAAGTGTAAGATTAGGGGTGTTTAGACTCAGGGTTCATGTTAGGGTGTTAGGTGTAGACATAATTCCTTTCCCCATAGGAATCAATGGGCTGCATTAAAAGCTGGACGCTGCTTTTTTTGCAGGTGTTAGATTTTTTTTCAGCCGGCTCAGCCCCATTGTTTCCTATGGGGAAATCGTGCACGAGCATGTTTAGCCAGCTTACCGCTACCGTAAGCAACGCTGGTATTGAGGTGAGATGTGGAGCTAAATTTTGCTCTACGCTCACTTTTTTGCGGCTAACACCGGGTTGAAAAAAAATCCATAATACCAGCGTTGTCTTAAGGTAGCGTTAAAAAAAAAGGCTTGTTAGCAAAGCACCCCTGTTACCGCAAAACTCGTATCTAGGCGATAGATTTTGATGTCAGAAAAGAACAATATACCCAATAAGTCTGCCAAAAATGTCCTAAAAAGTGTAAACTTATTTCGTTTTCAGGGTAGCCTTGTACCTATCCCATCCATTATTGAAATCCCCTACAGTGTTTGTCATTACCACCTCTAATCAAAGTGTATTCCATGACTCAACCACTCTTTCTGTGAAGAAGTGCTGCTGCACATTACCCCTGAACCTAGTACCCTTAAAAATGAGATCACAACCCCTTGTTCTGGATTTTTCAGCCTCAGCTTTACTAACCCTCATAATATACATCAACATTACTATCACATCGCCACTTTCTTTTCTCTCCTCTAAGTTTACTGTACATATGTAGGTAATTGCGCCTTTTCTGGTACGTTTTATTTTTTAGACCATGTACCATTTCAGTAAACCTCCTTTAAACAGATTACACTAAAATCTGTTTCTATCTGATATAAACAATGGCCTCCAAAAGATATGGCCTCCAAAACTGTTCACAATACTGAAGATGAGGCCAAACTAGTGACTCTCTCAAGATTACGGTGACTGGCATATAACCCTTATAATTTATGCTAAACCATTATAGTTTGTTAGTTGGCATAACAAACACATGAAAATGCTATGAAAACAAAGGTTTTAAGTTATATTTACAATTAAAGGGATATGAAAGTCAAAAATTAAACTTGATTCAGATATTTTAATTCTATTTTGTTCTATCTGTATCCATTATTGAAAAAACTAAATTTATGCTTACCTGATAAATTCTTTTCTTTTGAATGATGATGGTCCACAGTCCTCCATAACATATGGGATTTATTTCCTGGCACTAGGAGGTGAAGAACCCATATCAGAGTTTAAAATCCCTCTCACCTCCCATTTCTCTTAGTTTAACGTTTAGCCCAGTAGAGAATAGGAAATAAAGGTAGGAAAGACAAAGCAGGGTCTGTAGAAGTGTCATTAAAACTTTCACCCCAAAATTTAAATGGGTGGGGCCTGTGGACCATCATCATTCCAAAAGAAAATAATTATTAGGTAGGCCTTGGTCTGGTAGAAAGAGCAGTAATACTCTTAGAAGGCGACCTTCCCGCCTTCAAGAAAGTCTTGAATCACTTCCCACAGACACCTCTATTATCTCACAGTGTTGTAACCACTACAGCCCTTATATGTAGTATAAAGCCCTTAAGAAACCCCCTGGCATCTCCTGATGGGTACTCCCTTCCGACTGACAGGTACTGCAATTAACAATAGAATCTGGCCCAAACTGCAGAAACATTATTTCTAGTTGCAGAGACTCCATACTGAGGAACAGTGAGGGGACAGAGCAACCACCGGGACAAAAGCCGGTGCTACAGTAAATCCAAAAATATAACTTTTCATTCTTTTTAGTAAAAAATAGTGCACCAAGCATAAGACATCTCCTAAGTTAATGAAAAAAAAACCTGTTACCCTGCCTTACCGGAGCCTCCACATAACAGGGTATTCCTATGTCCCTGTATCATTCAGCTGCTGTGAAGAGTTTTTTCTCTTTTTTTTTTTTAAATATATTTTTTATTGAGGAAAAGCAGAATACATGGTATACAAGATACATTTCAGACAATATGATAGTATTGATCCATTATAATTTACAATCTTCGATTATAACTCACTATTTAATTGCCTTTAACCTTTTCTTCCTCATTTCTTTAATAAACATAATAGAAACACTGCAAAATGGATAACACCTCTTGATCTTCGCTTCCAAATGATCATTTTACTCTGCTGTAAGATCAGTATGTAGTACATGTGGTGGGGAGAAGAAAAAAAAAATTCCAGAGAGAGTCTCCACCGCCCCCCCACCCCCTCACTGATATAGAAATCCCCAATCCCCTCGTAGCGAAACAGTCAGCATAAGGTCAGTTTGAGCAAAAGGCGCAAGTATCTGCTTCTGCAGTTCAATACTCAACGTACTAATGTATTCCCGCCATTTGTTCAAGAAATGTCTGAGTCGTCTGTTCGTGTCTATCTTAGTGTCGAGCTGTTCTACCATTAGCTGTTGGTGTATGCTTCGTTTAAATACTATAAACGATGGAGCCTCTTTCAGAGTCCATACTTTCAAAATGGCTTTCCTAGCCACTAGGATTTTTGTAGCAAGTAGAGGCCTCAGTGTAATGATCCATTCATATGAATCTTTTCTTTAAACTAAATATGTTAATGTTTCACAAGGGGAACCAGCGCCTGTATAAAAGGTTACCCCTGTGAAGTTATTATATGCCCATTTGTGATTATGCATGAGATGTAGAATCATATTAATTCACAGAGTGGCAATATGGTTGGTTAATACTAGCAACATAAACTTATACTAATGTGTTGTATGTGTACACACAGAGTAGCAGAGGAAGCACGCTTAAGGTGTTGGTATAATGCAGCAGAACAGCATACAGATAACAAAAGCCTTTAGGAATGTTAATGAATATGCAGTTCAATGGCAGTTAAACAAATAGCACAAGCGGAGATAGAGATATGGATAAATCAAACCTTTGTCCGATTAGTATCCGGCGTCTGTAAGCAGGAGGACTGGAGCCACAGAGTCACAGGAAGAAGCGGCGGGCAATAGCTGATGACATAACCGCTCTAGGCAACTGCGGTCTCAGCTGTCAGCATGGAAATAGATCACTGACACGGAGCTTGGATTTCCCTGCTAGTGAGCAGGAACGGTGGATTCTTCAAAAAGGATTTTCACAAGTGGAAGTAAGTGGAAGGTACTTACTGAGGCAAGCGTATGAGAGGTTCAGTGAACTGAAGAAACTCAATCAACCAGCAATGTAGCTAGGGAGGAGTCAGAATATATAGCTGGTTGATTAAGGGGGTAGGTCCGTATAGTTTTAACCCTTACAGAGCCCCCCACATAAGGAACCACAGCGAGGTTCAAGGTCTGGGTCGATCAGGGCAACGCCTGTGGAACAAAGAGACCAGTCTAGGTGCCGACAGGTTTGAAGCAGGTTCCCATGTATCATCCTGATGGTCAAATCCTTTCCAATGAACCGAATAGAACAAAACACCTCTCCTGTAACGAGAGTCCAGAATACTGTGTACCTCGTACTGCTCATCTCGATCAGGAACGACAAGAGTGTCCGGAGTAGCAGAACCAGTAGGAGGTGAGGTACAGAGTTTGACCAAAGAAATGTGAAATGTCGGGTGTATCCGAAAAGTGGAGGGCAGCTGTAGGGTAACAGTGACCGGATTCGGGATCCTCAGAATCCGATAAGGACCAACATAGAGCTTGCCTAGCTTCCTACATGGGTAGGGAATCTTAAGGTTTTTTGTGGAAAGCCAGACGTACTGCCCGACAGAATATGGAGCAATAGGACGATAGCGAAGGTTATAAAACCTCTGTTGTGAGGCCTGAGCATGCAGTATATTATCCCGAACTGTAGAGAAAGCAGCTGAGATGTCATTCATAAGATCGTTAACCTGAGGACAGGTGTCTCGACTCTGGGTAGGAGAGTAAACGGTGGGTGGAGGCCATAGTTCACAAAAAATGGACTATATCCAGTGGGGGAACTCTTGGAGTTGTTATATGCAAACTCAGCCAAGGGTAGAAATGTAGCCCATGAATCCTGTTAATGGGAGCAGTAGCAACGCAGGTATTGCTCCAGCCACTGATTTACCCTCCCAGTTTGCCCGTTCGTCTGGGGGTGGTATGAGGTGCTGAGTTTCTATTCGATATGAAGAGCTTTACAAAGACTTCGCCAGAATCTGGACGTGAACTGAGATCCGCGGTCACTAAGGAACACCTTGGGAACACCATGTAATCGAATAACATTCTGGAGGATCAGATCAGAGGTTTGTTTCGAGGTAGGTAAAGATGCAGAAGGAATAAAATGAGCCATCTTTGAAAAGAGGTCCACGACTACAAGAATAGTCGTAAAACCATTTGACAGTGGAAGATCCACTATAAAATCCATTGAGATAACATCCCATGGAGTATGGGGAGCAGTGAATGGTTGTAGAAGCCCAACTGGAAGCTGCCTGGAATGTTTAGATGTTGCACATGTGGTGCAATGGGAAAGGAAATCTTTCAAATCACAGAACATGGAAGGCCACCAGTAAGAACGTTTAAGGAGTTCTGAAATTTTTTCCCTGCCCATGTGTCCTGCGAGGGGTGAGTCATGCACAGTTTTGAGAATGGTAGGTCTGAATGATGGAGGTATATATAATTTGTCATCCCTATAGAACAGACC
Source organism: Bombina bombina (assembly GCF_027579735.1). Classification (NCBI taxonomy): domain Eukaryota; kingdom Metazoa; phylum Chordata; class Amphibia; order Anura; family Bombinatoridae; genus Bombina; species Bombina bombina. The sequence continues at coordinate 594,434,944 of NC_069504.1, forward strand.
ATCTGATTTCCTGATGATGTCTGATAGAGGTTTAGAGGTATCGGTACGTATCGCTTTTCTGAATTCGGAACTGACTTCTGTGAGCAGACCCAAAAAACAGTGTTTTGGAATTTTGGTGGTTGGTATGTTTTCTGGGACTGTTTTTTGTCCTTGTCTGGAAAGGGCATCGGCTTTACCGTTTTTCGTACCGGGTCTATAGGTGATGACAAACTGAAAACGTGAGAAATATAAGCTCCAACGGAGTTGCCTAGAAGATAGAGTGCGGTTGGATTGTAAATATTGGAGATTTTTGTGGTCTGTGTATATGACAGTGGGATGAGTAGAGCCCTCAAGCAAATGTCGCCAGTGGTCAAAGGAACTCTTGATTGCGAGCAATTCTTTCTCCCCGACCGGGTAATTCAATTCTGCTGGCTGCATGAGTCTTGAGAAGTATGCCACGGGATGTAGGGGGTCTTTAAAGGACTTCCTCTGTGAGAGTATCCCAGCAATGGCAAAATCAGAAGCATCCACCTCTCATATGAACTGTTTGTCCATATCCGGATATTGTAAAATAGGAGCAGTGGTAAATTTCGTTTTCAGGAGATCAAACACGTTTTGAGCTTCGGTTGTCCATTTGAAGGTTTGATTCAGTTTGGTGAGATCAGTTAGGGGTTTAGTGATAGCTGCAAACCCAGGAATGAATTTCCTGTAGAAATTAGAAAAACCTAAGAAGCGCTGTACTTCTTTCTTAGTGTGAGGCTCAGGCCAATTCAGGATGGCTTGTACCTTATCATTTTGCATCTTAATGCCTAGAGGGGATATTACATATCCTAAGAATGCTATCTCAGTGGACTCAAAAATACATTTTTCGAGTTTGGCATATAGGTTATTTTTTCTTAACCTGGTAAGGACCTCCTTTACATGCTGTCTATGCTGTTCAAGGTTTTGAGAATAAATTAAGATGTCGTCAAGATAAACGACAATGAAAACATCCAAGATATCCCTGAAAAGGTCATTAATAAGACACTGGAATGTAGCTGGAGCATTGCAGAGTCCGAATGGCATCACTGTATACTCAAACAGACCGTATCTGGTCCGGAATGCAGTGAGCCATTCGTCTCCAGCCCTCATTCGTATTAGATTGTAGGCGCCCCGGAGATCCAATTTCGTGAATACGGTAGCGCCCCTCAATCTTTCTATTAATTCAGGGATGAGGGGGAGAGGATACCTGTTCTTTCGTGTGCGTTTATTAAGCTCCCTATAGTCAATAATGGGCCTTAAAGACCCATCTTTGTTAGTCACAAAAAATATGCCAGCCCCTGCGGGTGACGTACTGGGTCTAATGAACCCTTTCCTGAGATTCTCATCTATGTAAGCCTTGAGATGTTCCAATTCAGGCTTGGAAAGAGGGTATATGTGACCAAAAGGGATTGAAACCCCTGGGAGTAAATCAATCGGGCAATCATAGGCCCTATGTGGCGGTAGAGATTCTGCATCTTTTTTGTTAAAAACATCAGAAAACTCAGCGTAGTGTGGGGGTAGATTGGAATCATTCAATTGTAAGAGTGTGAGGTTGTCAATATTCTGGCCCTTAAGATGACAAGTAGGGAAAGTAAGGCTACGATCCACCCAGTTTATGTGTGGTTTATGTGATGCAAGCCAGTCTATACCAAGTATAATATTGAACATAGGTGAAGAAATTATATCAAATGAGAGAGAATCAGTTGAATATGTATTGAATATTACCTGGAGGGGAATGGTTTGATGTGTGACTGGCCCAGACGATAATAAAGAACCATCAATGACCTTGACTGAGACCGGATTACGCTTAGATAAAACTGGAATTTTATTTTTATTCACAAAACCAAGGTCAACAAAATTCCTACAAGATCCAGTATCTACTATGGCTTCAGTAGTGATCCTGGAGTGGTCCCACTGCAAGATAAGAGGGATAGTTATATAAGTAGTGTTAATAGTTTTAGTAAGTAGGCTTACTGAGGAGTGTAAAAACCTACCCTTCTTAGTCTTCAGTAAGACTGGGCAGTCTTTAACTTCATGTGAAGGAGAGGCACAGTACATGCAAAGGCACATTTGTTTTCTCCTGGATCTCTTCTGGGGAGTCAAAGGTCCCTTTAAGACTCCTATATCCATGGGTTGTGGATGTTCTTTAGTAGAGTATGAAGGGGTTGGAACATAAGCTTTTGATGTACTAGCCCGCTCCAATCGCCTTTCCCTTAGACGTCTGTCTATATTGATGGTAAGGGTGAAAAAGTCCTCTAGATTGTCAGGAATTCCTGTGTGTGATAATTCGTCTTTGATTTCATCTGTTAAGCCCAATCTGAACTGAGTCTTTAGTGAGACTTTATTCCATTCTGAGTCTCTAGCAAATATTTTAAATTGGGTAATGTAGGTCTCCACGGGATTTTTCCTCTGTTTTAGAGATCTTAATGCGTTTTCTGCAGACATCTGCCTGAATGGATCATCATATAAGGCAGAGATCTGAGTGAAAAAAGCAGTAAGAGATCCTAGAATAGAATCCTCTCCCTTATAAAATGAATCTGCCCAGGCCCTAGGTTCCCCTCTAAGATAGGAAATTACTGTAAGTACTCTAGATCTCTCTGATGGATAGGTCCTGGGTTTCATCTCAAATAAGAGCATACAGGAGTTTTTAAATTCCCTAAACTGGGTACGGTCTCTTGAGAATTTCTCCGGAGGGGAAACCAAGGGCTCTGGGTGTATTTCTGAGGAGGGAGGTTTAGGGGCTAGGACTTCCCTTAAACAAGCTTTCAAAGCTTGGTTTTCAATCTGCAGTTCATGGAATGAATTGGATAAAACATCCATTCTGTCTGATAATGCTTGTATCCTGTTACAAACAGTTTCTTGATCCATAGTCACCACTTAACTAGGAAAGCAAACAATAAAATAAGAACAATCTTATGTAAGCAACACAAGGTCTTATTTTCATTTATGGCTGGTTGATTATGCAATGATCCATTCATATGAATCTTTTCTTTAAACTAAATATGTTAATGTTTCACAAGGGGAACCAGCGCCTGTACAAAAGGTTACCCCTGTGAAGTTATTATATGCCCATTTGTGATTATGCATGAGACGTAGAATCATATTAATTCACAGAGTGGCAATATGGTTGTTTAATACTAGCAACATAAACTTATACTAATGTGTTGTATGTGTACACACAGAGTAGCAGAGGAAGCACGCTTAAGGTGTTGGTATAATGCAGCAGAACAGCGTACAGATAACAAAAGCCTTTAGGAATGTTAATGAATATGCAGTTCAATGGCAGTTAAACAAATAGCACAAGTGGAGATAGAGATATGGATAAATCAAACCTTTGTCCGATTAGTATCCGGCGTCTGTAATCAGGAGGACTGGAGCCACAGAGTCACAGGAAGAAGCGGCGGGCAATAGCTGATGACGTAACCGCTCTAGGCAACTGCGGTCTCAGCTGTCAGCATGGAAATAGATCACTGACACGGAGCTTGGATTTCCCTGCTAGTGAGCAGGAACGGTGGATTCCGATAGAGGAATACTTCAAAAAGGATTTTCACAAGTAAGTGGAAGGTACTTACTGAGGCAAGCGTATGAGAGGTTCAGTGAACTGAAGAAACTCAATCAACCAGCAATGTAGCTAGGGAGGAGTCAGAATATATAGCTGGTTGATTAAGGGGGTAGGTCCGTATAGTTTTAACCCTTACACTCAGCCTGGGACTTAGTTCTTCCCAATATAGAAAGCAAATTTGTTTGATTCCAATTTCAATCCTGACTGCTAAGGTATTATTGATCCAAAAGACCACCTTTCCCCAGAATTGTCTCACTCGGGGACACTTAAAAAAATAATGAAGGAAGTCGGGGTCTCCTAATCTGCATTTACTGCATTCATTTGCTATGTCAGTATGCCACTTGGCCAATCTGCGAGGCGTTAGATAGTCCCTGTGCAACATTCTGACCTGAGATTCTCTAAACGTCATAGACAATGTCGCCCTTCGCACTGTTTCTAAGCTGCGCTGAATCATCGCTGTTAAGTCTTCCTCATCTACATCTTTACTCCATATGTTCACTAGTTTCTCTAATTTTTTGGTTTCGGTCTTCCCAATTAGTGTTTTGTATAGGCCTGAAATTGTAAATCTGCCCAACGTAAAGGAGACCACTGAAGGATTGAGAGCATGGGGTTCCCAAAAGTGTGGGTCCGTAGTAATTAGTTGATTGACATAGTGCCTCACCTGTAAATAGGCATAAAAATGAGTTTTTGGTATTTGAAACTGGTTCTGCAGATCAGTAAACGTTTTAATACTCCTTGTAGCTAGGTCCAAGGAGTCTCCCACTGAGCGCAGGCCCATAACTTCCCATGTCGCAAAGGGAGAGGTGTCTATTCCCGGAGGGAAGTAAGCATTCCGTCTTAGCGGGATCATTCTAGAGGACACACAGGTCCGGTCCAGATGGCGCAATGTTAGCTGCCAGGCCTTTAATGTGTCTCTATAAAGAAAGTTACCACTTATTTCCAGCGGGACCCTGTTGAGTTGAGCATACGACAGGTAGGCTAAACTATAGTCTCCTATAGCAGAATCTTCCAGTGTAGTGTCATAAAAATGACTAGTATTCAATTGCCAGTCTAATACTAGATGATTTAAGGCTGCCCAGTTGTATAGCCTAAGGTTAGGTAGTCCCAGTCCTCCCTGGGACGGGGATGCATGTAATTTTGCAAGGGCTATTCTTGGTTTACCACCTTTCCAAAGAAAACTTGTGACGGCTCTAGTATATAGAGCCAGATCCTTCTTTGTTAAAAGGAAGGGTAACATCAGGATGGGGTATAGAATCCGTGGTAAAATTACCATCTTGATCAAGCCTACTCGTCCTGATAGGGAGACAGGTAGCCTCCTCCATCCTTCCAGCATCTGTTGGATGTCCCTGCAAACCCGGGAGAAGTTATTATGGTATAAAGTATCAACATCTGTAGATAAACGTATCCCCAAGTAGGTCATAGTGGGAGTAGCGTCTCTAAATGGGTAAACAGCAGCCTGAACAGTTTGCTTTCGTAACCATAAAATCTCTGACTTACCTTCATTTATTCGGTACCCCGAAAAAGACCCAAAGGCCTCTATTGTTGCTAGAATTTTTGGAATATGTTTTGCCAGATGCTCCACAAACAGAAGCATATCATCCGCATATATAGCTAAGTGCAGGTTCGCTTCGCCTATGGCGATGCCAGGAAAAACAGTTCGCAGTTTGATAGCCAGAGGCTCCAAAGCAAGGTTGAAGAGGAGGGGAGAGAGGGGGCACCCCTGACGGGTACCTCTCTGTAAGACAATACGGGGAGAAAAAAGACCATTTGCCATAACATGAATCCAGGGTGTCTCATAGACATTGCAGATAAATCTCAAAAAGGAGCCAGAGAAGCCAAAGCGCCGTAATGTGTCGAACAGGTGGCTCCACACCACTCTGTCAAAGGCCTTCTCTGCGTCAAGTGACAGCAGGAAGGCCTCCGATCCGTCCTGTGCTCTCTCAGTTGTCGACCCACCCTTAAAGTGTGCTATCGCATGCAATACACGTCTGACATTGGTCACGGAGGATCTGTTGCACATGAACCCAGTCTGATCGGGATGAATGATCTCTGTAAGAATATGTTTTAGCCGATCCATCAAGATTTTCATTAAAATATTTTAGTCTGAGTCGAGAAGGGAAATGGGGCGATAAGATTCAGGTAGTTCCGGGTTTTTCCCAGGTTTTGGTATCAGAGACACATGCGCCATGGTAAACAATTTTGAAGGGGGGATCAGATCTGTATAGTATGAGTTATACAATTTAGTCAGAGTGGGGGTGATTTGAGTCTTCAATGTGTTGTCTATGGGCAGCCCATCTGGGCCTGCCGCTTTACCATTAGATAAGGAGGAGATCGTTTTCAGTATCTCCTCAGGAGAGATGGCGGCATTTAAAGCCTCCAAGTGTTCTTGACTAATCTGCGGCAAGTCTAGGTCTTCCCAAAAGGAAGAGATAAACTCTTCGGAAGGAACCTTCTGAGTAGAATATACGTCAGTGAAGTACTTAGCCAGGGCATCTACGATGGCTTTAGGAGACCTATGAGTTTTATTGCAGTGCTTAAGAGCTGCAATAGGCTTGCGTGCTTCCCGCTGGGTTGTCAGGGAGGCTAATAGTTTGCCCGATCTGTCGCCTCCCCTGTAATATTTGGCATTAGTTTTGAGGAGTTGTGTCACTGCTTGGTGATGCAAAAATGCATCCAGTTCCCCTTTACTAGTAAGATATTTATCTTTTGTTGAAGGGTTAGGGTCACTACAGTAGGTCTGATAAGACCCCGTCAAGTTCTCCTGTAAGCCTTGCAACTTGGCCTGTAGTTTCCTACGTAATGTAGCAACATAGGAAATGATATTTCCCGTTAACACTGCTTTGGCTGTGTTCCAAAACAGCTCAGGTGAATCTAGATGGTTCTGATTATCCGTATAGAAATCATTCCATGCGTGGACCAAATGTTTAATGAAGGCATCTGAGGTACAGAGATAACTCGGGAACCTAAGCGTGTTTCTGTTTGTGACAACAGAGCCCACAGAGAATTCCAATTCGACTGGAGCATGATCTGAGATCACCACGCTGTGTATTTTGGTTCTGGTGACCTTCGGGATTACCTTGGGGGAAATCATAAAGAGGTCAATGCGTGAGAGTGTCGGAGTCACTCTAGATATGCAAGTAAAATCCAAATTTTCAGAGTTTCTTAACCTCCAAATGTCTACCAGTTGTAGGGAGTCAGTGAGTCTGGAAAACACTTTTTTTTCAAAGGTTCCCCTGCTTTTAGGCCTCCGTCCTGCCTCAGGGCGGCCTGGATCCTGCATTCTATCGCATAAAGGGTTTTAGGCCAGATTGAAGTCCCCCCCCAACACCACATCCATGCCCAGAAATGGGGTCAGGTCTTGAACAAGTTTGGTCCAGAATACGGCAGACTTACAATTTGGTACGTAAATATTGCAAAGTACCAATATTCTTTGGTGAATTTTAACCTGCACTATCAAGTATCGCCCCTCGGGATCCTTGTGTGTAGTCAGTATCTCAGTCTGTCCTCTTTTTCCCAAGAGGATCGCTACACCCCTGCTAGATCTAGTGTGTGATACATATTCCACTGAGCCCACCCAATCTCTTTTCAATTTCTCATGTTCCTCCTCGGAGAGGTGGGTCTCCTGCAGGAACGCAATATCGGTCCCTAAAAGTCTCAGGTGCGTCAAAATCATGCTCCTTTTAGCGGGGGAGTTAATCCCCCCCACATTCCAGGACATAAGTCTTACCGTCATTTAACAGTCAAGGAACAGTCCTTGGTCTCTGACCCCCTCCAGAACACGATCTGACGGATAGAGGGCGGGGAGAAGAGGGAGAGGGAAAGAGAGAGAAAAAAAACAACAACATACATATATAATCTCCCCACAATCACAAAGTAGCACTCTACACCCAAAGCCAGCTACCCATAGCCCTGCATTGGGATCTAATAAGATACAACACTCTCTAGAATGGGAATTCTGTATCACATCTATACTGTCAGGAGCATTTAAACTATTGACTTCCGGATACGCCACATCCGGATGTTGATTCAGTGTTCCATTCCTTAAGGTGCAACTAATTAGCATGGCTATTTTAAAACTGGGTAATGAATTCCAAAAAATTCTACAGGCATAAGTGGGTGCATAACATTTGAATAAGCATAATTGACATAATATTGAGTGCTGTTGCTCCTTTGGTTGAAACAATAGCGAAGAAACTCTCTTAAGCTTAATATAATTTAACCTTAGGCTAAGGCACTTTGATTCAGTCACTTCAAAGTGCAGAGCAAACGGTCCTTCCTCATAGTAACTAATAGTTGAAAGGGTGACTGTGTTACTTGTAACCAATATAACATAAAAAAATGCAACACAATAAACACTTATCTGCATAACTAAACATATCTGTATAATACATAGTTGTGATAATCTGGCTCAAAGTTAACCCTTTTCAGGGCGCTTGCAGTGTTCGTACCCCAAACTCCCTCCCCTGCCCCTAACATTCCACAATATCGTATACCAACAATCTGAAGCTTTATACCTGAGTATAATAGAGGACACAACTCTCTGGAATAGGGTTTTTGTTTCACATCTATATTGTCATGAGTATTTAAACTATTAAGCTCCAGATACGCCACATCTGGGCATTGAGCTAAAGTGCCATTCCTCAGGGTGCCCTGAATTAGTTTAGCTATTATATAAAAAATGGGTAGTAGGTTCCAGTCAATTCTGCAGGCATAGATAGGTAAGCAGTAGCCATATGGGTTCAACTGGCACAGAAACAATTCCTGTTGTTCTATTGATAGAGAAAAAAAAAAGCAAACTCTTGAGTACCTTATAAAGGGGTTTTAAGCTTGGGGACTGCAGTCTTATCCTTTTAGGGTGCAGAGCAAGCGATCTTTCTTTTTGATAACAATTAAATGAAGGGGTCATCATTCGGAATGCAACCAGTATTATACACAAAAAAACAACATAATAACCAAACTTATCTGTAAAACTATACATAGCAATATAATATATAGAACTAGTGATCTGGATCAGGGCTAACCCCCCTCAGGGTGTAAGCTGTGAAATTACCTCAGGTTCTCACTCCTGGCCTTCATCCCGGATCTGAGCAGGGTGATCTAGGTGAGTTCGCCCCCTCCCCTTCTCTGTTAACTCTCAAATACTCCGTGGCTTCTCTCGGGGAGTCAAAGAATTTGGGGCCTGAGGAGGTCAAAAGCTTTAGTCTAGCTGGGTATAAGAGGTACACCTTTCTACCTTTCCTGTTTAACTCTGAGCAGATTGGGGAAAATTCCTTACGTTTTCTCATGAGCTCAGAGGAGTAATCCTGAAAAACCAGAAGCCTAGAGCCTTCAAACAAAACAGGGGAGGTCTTTCTGTATGCTCGCAGCAATTCTACTTTAAGCTGAAAATGTAGCAGTTTAACCATAACTTGCCTAGGCTGTGTATTTCCTCTCTCTTGCTGCCTTTCTGGGCCTACCCTATGTGCCCGTTCCACACTACCCTTAAATATTGCTGGGGTCAGTTTGAGAAGCCTGGGCAAAGTGTCCTCCACAAAACAAATGAGATCTTTGGGTTTAACATTTTCAGGTACGCCTACTTGATATCTATGGAATGTAAGGGTTCAAACGGAACCCCTTGAAGAACTGAAAGAACTAAATTTAGACTCCAGGGAGGAGTCAAAGGTCTGTAAACAGGCTTGATTCTAACCAAAGCCTGTACAAAAGCTTGTACATCTGGCACATTTGCCAGTCGTTTGTGTAACAAGACAGATAAAGCAGAAATCTGTCCTTTTAGAGAACTCGTTGACAATCCCTTATCCAAACCTTCTTGGAGAAAGGAGAGGATCCTGGGAATTTTAATCTTACTCCAGGAGAATCCCTTGGATTCACACCAACAGATATATCTTTTCCCTATTTTATGGTAAATCTTTCTAGTCACAGGTTTTCTGGCTTGAACCAGAGTATCTATCACTGAATCTGAAAACCCGCACTTGGATAAAATCAAGCGTTCAATTTCCAAGCAGTCAGCTGCAGAGAAACTAGATTTGGATGTTCGAATGGACCTTGTACTAGAAGATCCTGTCTTAAAGGTAGCTTCCATGGTGGAGCCGATGACATATTCACCAGGTCTGCATACCAAGTCCTGCGCGGCCATGCAGGAGCTATCAGAATCACCGAGGCCTTCTCCTGTTTGATCCTGGCTACAAACCTGGGAAGGAGAGGGAACGGTGGAAACGCATAAGCTAGGTTGAACTACCAAGGCGCCACTAATGCATCCACTAGAGTCGCCTTGGGATCTCTGGATCTGGACCCGTAGCAAGGAACCTTGAAGTTCTGACGAGACGCCATCAGATCCATGTCTGGAATGCCCCATAATTGAGTCAACTGGGCGAACACCTCCGGGTGAAGTTCCCACTCCCCCGGATGGAAAGTCTGACGACTCAGATAATCCGCCTCCCAGTTGTCTACTCCTGGGATGTGGATTGCAGATAGGTGGCAGGAGTGATCCTCCGCCCATTTGATGATTTTGGACACCTCTCTCATCGCCAAGGAACTCCTTGTTCCCCCCTGATGGTTGATGTAAGCAACAGTCGTCATGTTGTCTGACTGGAATCTTATGAATCCGGCCTTCGCTAGTTGAGGCCAAGCCCAGAGAGCATTGAATATCGCTCTCAGTTCCAGAATGTTTATCAGGAGAAGAGACTCTTCCCGAGACCATAGACCCTGAGCTTTCAGGGAATCCCAGACCGCGCCCCAGTCTAATAGACTGGCGTCGGTCATCACAATGACCCACTCTGGTCTGCGGAAACTCATTCCCTGGGACAGGTGATCCTGGGTCAACCACCAACGGAGTGAGTCTCTGGTCATCTGGTCTACTTGAATCATTGGAGACAAGTCTGTATAGTCCCCATTCCACTGCTTGAGCATGCACAGTTGTAATGGTCTTAGATGAATTCGAGCAAAAGGAACTATGTCCATTGCTGCAACCATCAACCCTACTACTTCCATGCACTGAGCTATGGAAGGCTGCAGAATAGAGTGAAGAACTTGACAAGCGTTTAGAAGCTTTGACTATCTGACTTCTGTCAGGAAGATCTTCATTTCTAAAGATTCTATTATTGATCCCAAGAAGGGAACTCTTGTCGACGGAGACAGGGAACTCTTTTCTACGTTCACCTTCCACCCGTGAGATCTGAGAAAGGCTAGAACAATGTCTGTATGAGCCTTTGCTTTGGAAAGAGACGACGCTTGGATTAGAATGTCGTCCAGATAAGGTGCCACTGCAATACCCCTTGGTCTTAAAACTGCAAGAAGGGACCCTAGCACCTTTGTGAAAATCCTTGGAGCAGTGGGAGAGCCACGAACTAGTAATGCTTGTCCAGAAAGGCGAACCTTAGGAACTGATGATGATCTTTGTGGATAGGAATATGTAGATACGCATCCTTTAAATCCACGGTAGTCATAAATTGACCCTCCTGGATTGTAGGTAAAATTGTTCGAATGGTTTCCATTTTGAACAATGGAACTCTGAGAAATTTGTTTAGAATTTTTAATTCCAGAATTGGTCTGACAGTTCCCTCTTTTTTGGGAACTACAAACAGATTTGAGTAAAACCCCTGACCTTGTTCCACAGTTGGAACTGGGTGTATCACTCCCATCTTTAACAGGTCTTCTACACAATGTAAGAATGCCTGTCTCTTTATTTGGTTTGAAGATAAGTGAGACATGTGGAACCTTCCCCTTGGGGGTAGGTCCTTGAATTCCAGAAGATAACCCTGAGAGACTATTTCTAGTGCCCAGGGATCCTGAACATCTCTTGCCCAAGCCTGAGCGAAGTGAGAGAGTCTGCCCTCTACTAGATCCGGTCCCGGATCAGGGGCTACCCCTTCATGCTGTTTTGGTAGCAGCAGCAGGCTTCTTGGCCTGTTTACCTTTGTTCCAGCCTTGCATTGGTTTCCAAGCTGGTTTACTCTGGGAAGCGTTACCCTCTTGTCTAGAGGCTGCCGAGTTGGAAGCCGGTCCGTTCCTGAAATTGCGAAAGGAACGAAAATTGGACTTATTCTTAGCCTTGAAAGGTTTATCTTGAGGGAGGGCATGGCCCTTTCCCCCAGTGATGTCTGAAATAATCTCTTTCAATTCTGGCCCGAAAAGGGTCTTACCTTTGAAGGGGATATTAAGCAATTTTGTCTTGGAAGATACATCCGCCGACCAAGACTTTAGCCAGAGCGCTCTGCGCGCCACAATTGCAAACCCTGAATTTTTCGCCGCTAACCTCGCTAACTGCAAAGCGGCGTCTAAAATAAAGGAATTAGCTAACTTAAGTGTGTGAATTCTGTCCATGACTTCCTCATACGGAGTCTCCCTACTGAGCGACTTTTCCAGTTCCTCGAACCAGAACCACGCCGCTGTAGTGACAGGAATAATGCACAAAATAGGTTGAAGGAGGTAACCTTGCTGTACAAAAATGTTTTTAAACAAACCCTCCAATTTTTTATCCATAAGATCTTTGAAAGCACAATTGTCCTCAATAGGAATGGTCGTGCGTTTGGCTAGTGTAGAAACCGCCCCCTCGACCTTAGGGACTGTTTGCCATAAGTCCTTCCTGGGGTCGACCATAGGGAACAATTTCTTAAATATAGGAGGAGGGACAAACGGTATGCCTGGCTTCTCCCACTCCTTATTCACTATGTCCGCCACCCGTTTAGGTATCGGAAAAGCATCAGGGTGCACCGGGACCTCAAGGAACTTGTCCATCTTGCACAATTTTTCTGGGATGACCAGATTGTCACAATCATCCAGAGTAGATAGCACCTCCTTAAGTAATGCGCGGAGATGCTCTAATTTAAATTTAAATGTCACAACATCAGGTTCTGCTCTACAGTGTTTAAAACAGAGCAATCGCGCTTTCTCTGAAATGCTGGCATTTTGGATAAAATATTTGCTATGGAGTTATCCATTACTGCCGTCAATTGTTGCATAGTAACAAGCATTGGCGCGCTAGAAGTACTAGGGGTCGCCTGCGCGGGCATAACTGGTATAGACACAGAAGGAGATGATGTAGAACTATGTCTACTTCCTTCATCTGAGGAATCATCCTGGGCAACTTTACTATTTGTGACAGTACTGTCCTTACTTTGTTTGGACGCTGTGGCACAATTATCACACATATTTGAAGGGGAAACCACATTGGCTTCCATACATACAGAACATGATCTATCTGAAGGCACAGACATGTTAAACAGGCTTAAACTGGTTAATAAAGCACAAAAAACGCTTTGAAACAAAACCGTTACTGTCTCTTTAAATGTTAAACAGGGCACACTTTATTACTGAATATGTGAAAAACTATGAAGGAATTATCCAATCTTTACCAAATTTTCACCACAGTGTCTTAATGCATTCAAAGTATTGCACCCCAATTTTCAAACTGTTAACCCTTAAAATGAGGAAACCGGAGTAGTTTACAGTTTTAACCCCCTTACAGTCCCAGCCACAGCCTTTGCTGCGACTTCACCAAACCCAGGGGGGTATACGATACCAAATGAAGCCTTCTAGGAACGTTTTCAGTGGATTCCAGACCCTCACACATGCAGCTGCATGTACTGTTCTCAAAAGTAACTGCGCAGTAATGGCGCGAAAATGAGGCTCTGCCTACTACAGAGAAAGGCCCTTCCTGACTGGGAAGGTGTCTTAACAAGTGCCTGGCGCTAAAAACGTTCCCCAATGTTATAAAAGTGTGAAATTCAACTTCAAACTGCATAAAATCCTTAAATAAAGCAATCGATTTAGCCCCTAAAAGTGTCTACCAGTTTATAGCCCATAATAAGCCCTTTATTCTTTTTGAGACTAAGAAATGGCTTACCGATCCCCATGAGGGAAAAATGACAGCCTTCCAGCATTACACAGTCTTGTTAGAAAAATGGCTAGTCATACCTTGAGCAGAAAAGTCTGCAAACTGTTCCCCCCAACTGAAGTTCTCTCAGCTCAACAGTCCTGTGTGGGAACAGCAATCGATTTTAGTTACTGCTGCTAAAATCATACTCCTCTTTTAAACAGAACTCTTCATCTCTTTCTGTTTCAGAGTAAATAGTACATACCAGCACTATTTTAAAATAACAAACTCTTGATAGAAGAATAAAAAACTACAACTAAACACCACATACTCTTCACCATCTCCGTGGAGATGCTCCTTGTTCAGAGCGGCAAAGAGAATGACTGGGGGGCGGAGCCTGGGAGGGACTATATGGACAGCTTTTGCTGTGCTCTTTGCCATTTCCTGTTGGAGAAGAGAATATTCCCACAAGTTATGGATGATGCCGTGGACCGGACACACCAATGTTGGAGAAAATACAATATTCACAACATTCACAAGTATTTAGTTCAGCTCTCCACCCTTTTGGGAGCCCCTGTACAAAGTCCCAGTTTTAACAGTTCAGTGTTTCTCTGCGTTTCTCCTGTTCTGTGTCAAATTATGGATGGCTGGGACTACTAGAGTAGCAAGCTAATGTAACTTGGGCCTGGGTTGTAGCCTTATCCCCAAGAAGCGGCCAAAATGTCAAAATCTCTCCCCGGCCAGAGTCTGTGCACTGCTCCTGTACTTTGCCACACACCTAATGTCCAGGGTCCCCTATAACACAATTTGCCTGAGGTGCAGCAGTCCCAGTTCCTTGCTGTGCTGTGTTAACAATGAGTTGTGATTCCCCAACCCTAGTGTCAGACAAAAATATGTTTCACAACTGCGTGAGAGGGACTCATGTGTGGGAGCGTGTATGCTACTTTACCCTGCCTTCTCAGTTCGATGCCAGGAAGCGATCCTCTCGTGGCAGGAGCCTGTTGGAGAAGCAGTCCGTTTCGATCTGACGGACACCTCTCATGTGCCTCAGCAAGTCTGCGGCCTGTGGGGAAGGAGAACACTCTGCTGCCTGTTGCCTGTCCGTCAAGATGGCGACCGGACTTTTCGCGCCACTAATATGCGCCTGATGTTGCTGGCAAGGATGACTCCGGTCACCTCCTCCAGTCCCCCAGTCTCACCACTCTCTCCGGAGCTCCTCCGGTAAGTGTAGCAGGAGGCTGCAGGTCAATCCACTCAGTTCAGGTAGTTTAAAGGGCGATTTCTACCGGCACCAATGACCGATGACCAAAGGGCAATCAAGCCGACCCTGCCTTAGTTGTTCAGTCTGGTTCTTGCCCTGAGTGCTGAGGGTCCAGTCCTCAGTGTCTAAATCGCCTCCAGGGGTCTGTTCAGTTGCCTCCGCTGTTATCAGAAGCACCGCACTACTATTTACAAATGCACTTCTCTGTGCTAATGTGCTTGCGGTGGGGGTAGAAGCACATTAGCACTGCAGTAGTGATTACGGCGACAGCCGAAACGCGTATACTGTATTTTCTTGCTGTACCTGTTTTTACTTTTTTGCATCAATAAATGCTAAGTTTTAACTTTACCACCACCGTTGCTGTTTAAATCTTTTCATTTGGTTGGATGTCTTTTGCCCATTAAACAGCAACGCTTCCTCTATGGCAGCCACAACCTTTGGCTTTTACTATAAGTTTCCTGTCTAAACAAGGAGAATCCGAGTACCTGCGCTGACATTGGCCCAGATTGACTAGCCGCTAGACGAGCCGCAAGACGAGCCCCCTTCTTCTCAGCGTCCTATTGGATCACGTGGTGGAGAGTGAGACTTCCGGTTTCTAACTGTCTCAGCGTGGATCGAAGCAGACGGAACAGCACAGAGTGTTGCGGTTCTCTCTCTCCCTAAAATCCGTGACGGAGCCTGGTCTTCGTGAGGATGACTGGTGACACGATCTTGTGACGGAGCCTGGTCTTCGTAGGGGCTATCTGGTAAGCCGGCAGGTACTTGGCGCTAACAAGCGATTTACAGCTATGGTGCTTTAAATGTTTTTCTGCTTACTTGGAGATAAACCCTCGACACTGTGTCTAAAGCGGAATACGAGTGATATTACATCCCTATCACTTTATTACTTTGCACTTTTTGGACATTTTTATATGTTTACAATGCTGGACTTGGTTGCTTATATTATTTATTCTCCTGCTTAATTTGGATAGCGACTGCTACATATATACAGGTCACTTGCCATTACACTTACTCCCTCCTCTTCCAGCATATCTTTGGTATTTTTTATATATATATATATATATATATATATATATATATATATATATATATTTATACACTTATGAAGCGTTTTATACTTAGCTTTCATTGAAATAGTTTAGAACAGGACTACATGAAGAACTCCAAACTTGCTCACCATCAGCTTAGCACACCATTGACTTAGCACTCAAGTGATATCTGACATGACTTTTCTTGCACACACCCATAGAAGTCTATTATGTAAGGGCTTTAGCGCACTGGTGCTAGCTATCCAATATGCAGGTGTTAGCACACCCTAGTCTATTGCTTAACCAATAAAAAATAACTTTGAATTTGTAATATGAGTGCACAAATAGAAGTGCTATTGATTGCACTTGAGTAATGCTAACACACAATAACGCTAATATTTTGTTCTTCTCTTGTAGTCCTGCCCTTAGTATTTAATGTCCCTAAAACATCTTTTACTTGTATTAAAGAAAAGTTTAAGAAACATCTAAAACCAGTCACTATTTTGTATCAATGTGCAAAGGCCTGTAAATGTTGTTTTGCTGCAGATAATGCTGGGAAATAAGGGATGCAAATAAAAAAATAACATTTGAAAGGCTGCTCTGTAATACAATTACTTATTATCAAGGTAAAAAATATCTTCAATTAAGAATTACAACTCCGGGTTAAGTGAAAGGTTTGTAAAAAAAAGACCAAGATAATTTGATATTCTTTCACTATGTTTCTTGAGTCTTCATCAGGGCCATGAATAAAGATTGAGGACATCATCCAAGGTCAAGATCCAGCTCCTGATTCAGCACTGTCTGGCAATGAAGAGCTTAAAGCTGAGCTCGGCAGTTAAGAAACTTTGGCTGATGTTCATTTCACCTTTAAAGTTTCATGTTATGACTCTTCATTTCATTACAGCCAGCATCAAAAAATAGGAGTAATCCGAATTCTAAAACAAACTTCTTGTTAGTGATATGAGTATCTTAAAGGTACACTTACAATATATATACAAAATATAAGTACCTTTTGCAGTGGTCCAGAAATACCATTTTATTAGCGAGCAAGAGAGTCTGATGGGGGAACTGTTGGTGCCACCACTGCAATGTAACTGGCTCTGTAAGTAGTAGGATGTTCTTAGCAGTAGTAAACATGACACACTCTTTGATACAAAAAACATATACATTTAGTGCAAAAAAAGGAGAAAAAATAATTTAAAGATCTTTAAAAATGTACATGGGCTTTACAGATGTGGTGTAAGTTATGCAATATACCTGAGAACTGAATAAGTATATAACCATATTTAAAGTAAATTAAATCACTCAGTCTTTGTAAATAACCCAAATGATGTCACTTAACCCTTTAGTGACCAGACCATTTTTCAATTGACTTACCCTTAAGGACCAGGGCTCTTTTAACATTTTCTGCAGTGTTTGCGTTTAGCTGTAATTTTCCTCTTATTCATTTACTGTACCCACACATATTATATAACGTTTTTCTCGCCATTAAATTGACTTTCTAAAGATTCCATTATTTTCATCATATCTTATAGTTTACTATAAAAAAGGTTATAAAATATGATGAAAAAATAGAAAATAACATACTTTTTCTAACTTTGACCCCCAAAATCCGTTACACATTTAGAACCACCGAAAAACACCCATGCTAAATAGTTTCTAAATTTTGTCCTGAGTTTAGAAATACCCAATGTTTACATCTTCTTTGCTTTTTTGCAAGTTATAGGGCAATAAGTACAAGTAGCATTAGCGCTATTTCCAAACCATTTTTTTTTTTTTCAAAATTAGCGAGTTACATAGTAACACTGATATCTGTCAGGAATCCCTGAATAACCCTTCACCATTTCACCACCAAATGCGATCAAATAAAAAAAAATCTTTAACTTTTTCACTAACTTTGGGTTTCTTACTGAAATTATTTACAAACAGCTTGTGCAATTATGGCACAAATGGTTGTAAATACTTCTCTGGGATCCCCTTTGTTCAGAAATAGCAGACATATATGGCTTTGGCGTTGCTTTTTGGTAATTCAAAGGCCGCTAAATGCCGCTGCGCACCACACTTGTATTATGCCCAAAAGTGAAGGGGTTAATTAGGTAGCTTGTAGGGAGCTTGTAAGGTAAATTTTAGCTTTAGTGTAGTGTAGTAGACAAAGGTGAAAGCAAATAGATAATTGCGCTCTAGAGAGGTTACTAAAAGCAAAGTACAAAAACTTGGGATCCCTAATTCCCCTTTAACAAATAGTCAAAGTAAATTGTCTCCTTAAAAAGAGACGGGGTACTGTGTGCCACTGAAAAGTGGCTTAATTAGTAACGGGAATGACAGAAAGAAGAAAGGATGCTTAGTATCAAGTACCCTGAATAGGAATGTGCAATATGTATACTGAAAGCTAATGTTGAGAAAAAATGTATATAGGCCATATATAAAAAAACGTCAAATAAGTCTTTGCAAGTTGTGTTGAACAAATATATGTGTAAATATATTATAATAATAATAATAATTAGCACTAAAATATATAAGCTATGAGCAGGTGTGTTGGGTGAAAGTTAGCGCTAAGTTTTAGTGTATGCTAGAAAGATGTGTAAGAAATCCCCAAAAATGATAAAATGAAGTGTAGTGGACAACCCAAAGTATTGATCTAGGCTCATTTTGGTATATTTCATGCCACCATTTCACCACCAAATGCGATCAAATAATTTTTTTTTTTACTTTTTCACTGGTCCGTGTCTCAGTGAGTGACAGGATTCACAACCAATCAGATGGGCACTCTAATCGTCTATCTTCACTATCTATTTTGCCCCCACCTGGGGGGTTCAAGTAAACCTCATTCCCCAATGTTTACTTGGGGTGTATGCCAGAGGATCGGCGTGCGCCCCCCAAGACAGGCAAAAACATATAGTGAAAATAGAAGAGTCACCAGAAGTGACGTCAGAGTTTTCAAGGAATTGGAGTTCACCAACTTACTCGCGCACATTGTAAGGACAGGATCCAGAAGTCCCTCTAACGATGGGCCGCCAACCTGCCTTCCTGCAACAGCTCCCACCCACCAACGATCAGCACCATCAATGGCTGATGCAGAGAGGGCCACAGTGTGGCTCTCTTGGCATCGGATGCTTTAAAAAGGTTATTGCAGGATGCCTCAATATCGAGGCATCACTGCAATAATTTGAAAGTGGCTGGAAGCAATCACGATTGCTTCCAGCGCTTCAAACCCCTGAGGACGTGCCAGGCACATCCTTGGTAATTAATCCTTTGTATGAGAATTATGTTTGAGCATTTAGTTCTATACAAGGGTACAATAAACACACTGTGAGAACAAAACCAAACATAACTTGACTAACAGATTCAATAGTCAAGATCACTGTTGCCCTCAGAAGTGAATTAGAGAAATGGGTATTACAATCAAATTGCTAATCTTTATTGACAATTAACTTTTTGTGTTTTACGGAATAGTAATAGCTCCTAACAATTGATTCTGAAGGAAAAATATAGTAAACAGCGCCAAATGAGTGTGCAGAAACAATCACCTAACAATCACCTAACAGGATCATTTAACAAGAATCAAGCAGAAAAGGTAAGGAGCACCAAAAAAATGCTAAAGTGTGCATAAAGACTAAAATACATAAAAATAAACTTAAACAGATTTATTACATAAGAAGTTAGGCAACACGCATAAAAAAGAAGGTAAAAGCAACAATGTGCAATGTTCAAAATACATTGTATACAAGAGTAGAGAAAACAATATATAAGAATCAGTTCAAAGAAGTGTACACTATATAGAAGTCAGTTACCCAAATGAACTGTAAAAAATAAAAAGGACATGTCAAAAAAGATGCAGGATTCTTAGAGATATCCGTAAGGTACCTGTGAAAAAAACAAAGAACAAGGTGCACAAGATCTCTGGGGCTACCTATTTAGGCAAGCTAACCCCTCAGATCTTGTGCACGTTGTTCTTTGTTTTTTCACAGGTACCTTACGGATATCTCTAAGAATCCTCCATCTACTGCACAGCACATTAATCTTTGGATATAAGATCTTCTTCCACCATTTTTTGATATATATATATATATATATATATATATATAAAAAAATTTCCTGGACTTTCACACTCAGGACCTTAGTGTCCCTCCTTTGGACTTTCATTCCACACTTATAACATTATTATTTTTATTTTTTTGACATGTCATTTTCCTTTTTTACAGTTCATTTGGGTAACTGACTTCTATATAGTGTACACTTCTTTGAACTGATTCTTATATATTGTTTTCTCTACTCTTGTATACACTGTATTTTGAACATTGCACATTGTTGCTTTTACCCTCTGTTTTATGTGTGGTGCATAACTTCTTATGTAATAAATCTGTTTAAGTTTATTTTTATGTATTTTAGTATTTATGCACACCTTAGCCTTTTTATTGATGCTCCTTACCATTTCTGCCTGATTCCTAACAATTGATTGCCATGACTGACAAAGTATGATTCTTTCAACAGCAGCCACTACAACACTCAAGCTTACTTAAAGGGACATAATACTCATATAATACTCATATGCTAAATCACTTGAAACTGATGCAGTATAACTGTAAAAAAATAACTGTAAAAAGCTGACAGGAAAATATCACCTGAGCATCTCTATGTAAAAAAGGAAGATATTTTACCTCACAATTTCCTCAGCTCAGCAGAGGAAGTTCTGTGGAAAAAGTTACTCAGCTGCTCCCAGCTGCAGGTAAACAAATTTAAAAAAATGAAGAAATGAACAGCAGCCAATCAGCATCAGCAGTGCTGAGGTCATGAACTCTTACTGTGATCTCATGAGATTTCACTTAACTCTCATGAGATTTCATAGTAAGCTTCCTTTACCTGATTGGTGAAATAATATGAGAGTGCACGATGCTAGTCCCTTCAGATGTCCCAGGACAAACACACTAAAATGCTGCTTAGAAATCCTTTACAATGGGAGGTGGCTACTGAGGAACTTTTGAGGTAAAATATCTTTCTTTTTTACATAGAGTTGTTCAGGTGATATTTTCTAATCAGCTTTTTTCAGCTATGCTGCATCACTTTCAAGTGTTTAAACATTTGGGTATTATGGCCCTTTAAATCAGACTATCCATAATGGTGACATGGACAATAACAATTTATGCTAACCATGGCTAGCCTAGATCTCCAAAACACAACTATGCTCAGCTATAAACCATCACCTCACCACAATTGACCTAAACCACAATCTGACCTACTAGCCTGACCATACAAATCAATGTAATGCCATTGCAATGCTGCCTTGCCTGAATGCTAAGGCATGAGGCCATCAAGAACCAAGCAATAACAACATGCTAGACTCTAAATGGTTTTGGTAGGGTAGTGGCTTTGTTTCCTGATGAAGCAGCCATCTGCTGAAAAAGTATTGCATTTGTTTTTAATATACCATATTTTTTTTTTTTTTTTTTTTTAAACAAGCTTTATTGAAGTGTAAAGGTTACATTAACAAAGTCGGGTATAATAACAAATTGGCATAATGTATAATACAAGAATAAAGCAATGAGGAATCTATGCAATTTGAATCAATGCCCATAAAGATTGTACACTTCAAAATAATGTAAACATCATGCTCCTTGACACACAGCAGGAGCATGAGAAATTAGATGAGAGCTTTTTCGGTTATTGAACGGTTAGAGATATACAGAGGGAAAGAGAGGGTAGAAAGGAATAGAAAAAAAGGGGGGGATATGATGGGGAGGGGGGGGAAGTGGAGAAGAAAAAAAAAAAAAAAAGAAATTATAAGTATTAATCAGAATATTCTTTTTCTTTTGTGGGTAGTATGCTCTATCAGTGGGGTATTTAATTAAATAGTGCCCTGCCACAGTGCTCGCATGAGCTCATATTCGTCTATCTTATGGTTTTTAAGGTAAAAGTATCTTTCCATTAGTAAGACTTCCTCGACTTGCGAGT
The DNA here is from genome assembly GCF_027579735.1 of Bombina bombina. Lineage (NCBI taxonomy): Eukaryota > Metazoa > Chordata > Amphibia > Anura > Bombinatoridae > Bombina > Bombina bombina. The sequence continues at coordinate 594,456,555 of NC_069504.1, forward strand.
GCCACTCTTCTAGTGTAGGAGGGTTTTGTTTCTTCCATTTTTTAGGAATCAATTTTTTCGCACTAGTGAGCATAATTAGCAGTAAGGCGAGGTGTGTTCTGCTTTGTGTTTTAGGGAGTTCTAAAAACAGTAGAGCCTCAGGAGTTTTTAGAAGAGGGATATTAAGGATTTCAGCCATTTTATCGAAAATTTCTGACCAAAAGGGCGTTATAATTGGGCAAGACCACCATATGTGGAGTAGGGAGCCGTTTCCCCCGCACCCTCTCCAACACATGTGGCTAGCTGTTGGGAATATCTTATGGAGTCTGACTGGAGTCAGGTACCATCTGCTCAAGAGCTTGATGTGGAGCTCCTGAATGGTAGACGATACAGACGATTTTTTAGTTAAGCTAAAAGCTTTTAGCCATAGTTGCTCATCAATATCTATTCCTAATTCGGTGTTCCATTGTGTGACATAGGACGGTAGTGTGTCTGTGTTCTGAGAGGAGATTAGTTTGTATAGGAGAGATATTAGATGTTTTGGTAGGGAATCCCCTGAACACAGTTTCTCAAAAGGGGTAAGAGACCTGCCCAGGTCCTGTTTCTGTCTGTGGCCGGATATAAAGTGTACTAACTGGTTGTAGTGTAGCCAGGAGGAGAAGACCTTGGGGTGAGCGTCCCTAAGCGTATCATGTGGGATTATTTTCCCGTTCTCGACTACTCCATGAACCGTGCCCCCCCTGATTTTATATGGTGCGGATCTAAAAAATCCTATTTTGTGATAAGGAATTTCAGGGTTTTCAAGGATTGGTGTTAAGGGGGAATGTTTTGAGGAAATGTGGGTGGAGGTTGCTACGGTTGAGTCCCAAATGTTAAATATTTCTGTTAAAAGATGGTAATTCTTAATTATGCTAGGCCGTTGGGAGGGGGGAAGCCACGCTAAAGTGCTTACATTATTTGTTTTGAGGATTTGCCTGTCTAGCTCTATCCAGGCTTTATGCTTTTCGTTTTGTGCCCATTCTACTATATTTTGAAGGCTAATCACTTTTTTGTATAGGGAGATGTCAGGGAGCCCAAGCCCACCTTTGTCCCTTGGTAGGTACATAGTGCGTCTAGGGATTCTAGGCTTGGTGTCTGCCCATATGTACTGTTCTATAATTTTTTGTAGTTGAGGAATAAATCCCTTAGGAAGAGTGATAGGCAGGGTCTGAAGGAGATAGAGGATACGGGGAAGGATATTCATTTTAATGACCCCTATTCTGCCTAGCCAAGATGTGTATTTGCTTTTCCAAGAGGAGAGATCCGCTGAGATTGCGTTCCTAAGGGTGACGTAATTGTATTTAAATAAATCGGAAGGGTCTGAGGTTAAGTAGATGCCTAGGTATTTTAATTTGGATTTAGCTAAAGGAATTTGGTGTGTCATTTGTATAGAATGTATGATCTTGGGGCAAGTGTTGATGTTCAATAATTCAGATTTATGTAAATTCAGGGAGAAGCATGAGGCTTTGCCATATTCCTTAAGGACGTCAAGGAGTGCAGGGAGGGATTCAGAGGCGTTTGTTAAGGTGTAAAGGACGTCATCAGCATAGAGTGCTTGCTTGTATTCTGTGTCTCCTACTTTAATACCTGTGATATGGGGGGAGGCCCTGACGATACTGGCTAGGACTTCTATGGAAAGGGCGAATAGTAAAGGGGATAGAGGGCAGCCTTGTCTGGTACCATTTTTAATATCAAAAGAGTCTGACAACGTGCCGTTAATCCTAATTTTAGCGTTAGGGTTAGAATAGAGGGAAAAAACTAAATTTAGAAAGGGTCTACCAAATCCCATTCGTTCCATTACCTGACGCAGGAAGGCCCAGTTCACTCTGTCAAAGGCCTTCTCTGCGTCTGTGGAAAAAAGCACTAGGGGAAGACCTGAGACCTTAGCGTGATTAATTAGCTGTGTGACTTTGATAGTGTTGTCCCTGGCCTCACGTCCAGGGACAAAGCCTACTTGGTCGTTGCCTATTAGATCAGGCAAGAATTTATTTAGTCTGGTCGCTAGGATCTTCGCGAAAAGCTTCATGTCAGAATTAATGAGTGAGATAGGTCGAAAGTGGCTGGGGCGGTCTGGGGTCTTTCCCGGTTTGGGAATAACCGTTATGTGTGCTTCCAGGAGGATCCGGGATAGACGAGGGTCCTCTCTAAGGTCGTTAAATAAATCTAGGAGTGGGCCTGCTAAGATCTCTTTAAATTTTTTGTAATAAGCTGACGTGAATCCGTCTGGGCCGGGGCTTTTACCATTCGGGCAATTTTTAATGGCTAAGAAAAGTTCTTCAACGGTTATCGGAGAATCTAGGAATTTGGAGTCCTCCGTGGATAGAGAAGGGAGGTCTACTTTATTTAAATATGCATTTATAAACATTTCGTGTTGGGGACTTTCTATCAAGTGGTTTGGGTCAGAGGGATAGTTATTTATATTGTATAGAGAATGATAATAACCGCGGAATTCTGAGGCTATTTGGTCGCTGCTACACAGCAAGCGGTCGTTAGTGGCTTTTACTGAGTGAATGTATGAGCTGAGCTGTCGTTTTTTAAGGGTTCTGGCAAGGATGCGACCTGGTTTGTTTCCTCCTTCATAGTATTGTTGTTTTAAGTGAAGAGCAATTTTTTGGTGCGATTCTGATAAATGTTTATGAAATGCGGTTCTTGTTTCTTTTAAGAGAGTGCAAGTAGATAAACATGAGGGGTCTGCTTTGTGCTTAATTTCTAGTGTATTGATTTTAGTTTGTAAGTCATTGTATGTGGTTCTATATTGTCTGTTAAGGAAGGCCTTATGTTTGATCATAGCACCTCTAACAACACTTTTGTGGGCTTCCCAAATAATGGCGCGTGAAGAGGGAGGGTTAGCATTAATCTCAAAGTATTCTGACATCGTTTTAAGTATGTCTTTATAGATTAAAGGGTTGTCTAAGATAGAGTCATCCATTCTCCATGTTTTTTGCATGAATGGTATGTCTGGCCACAGTATTGAGCAAGAGACCGGGGCATGGTCTGACCAGGTGATATGATCAATGTTAGAGTGGTGTGTGAGAGAAAGTCCACAGGAGTCAGTGTAAATGTAGTCAATCCTGGAGTAACTATTGTGTGGGGCTGAGTAGAAAGAGTAATCTTTGGAAGTTGGGTGTAGGGTACGCCAGATGTCATGTAGTGTTAGTTTTTGGAGTGAGTCGTTTACTTGTGTGATTGTAGAGAGAGGAGTGGAGGAAACCCCACGTGATGTGTCAATTACTGGGTCTGCGACAATATTGAAGTCTCCACCTAAATAGGTGATACCTCTAGAAAGTTCCATGAGGAGGTCTAAGGTCTTTTTGAAAAATATATCCTGGCCGTGGTTAGGAGAGTATATTGAAGCTAAGGTGATTTGGTGACCATATAGTGTACCTATAAGGATAAGGTATCTGCCGTTTGGGTCTTTCTCAATATGTGACATTTTGAAAGGAACTGTTTTGTGAAAAATGATACCTACTCCTCCTTTCTTGGTTTGGCCAGAGGCAAAAAAAGCTAATGGAAATTGGGAGTTGTACCATTTGGGTTCCTTGCCTTTTTTAAAGTGTGTTTCCTGCAACAGGATTATGTGGCTTTGAATCTTGTTTAGTTCTCTAAGCGCAATAGAGCGCTTACCCGGGTTATTCAATCCTTTAGCATTTATGGTAGTGAGATTGATCGAGTGATCAAAAAACCTTTTAGATTTTTGGTTCGTAGCCATGATAGGCAAAAAAAAAAAAAGAGAAGGGGGGGGAAGTTAGGGTAGGGGAAGGTTACTAGAAGGGGAATATGAGATAGAAGTGGAAAGTGAAGGTGGTGGGAGTAGGCGAATAAGTGTTATGGGAAAGGAATAGTATTAGAGGTCAGAGTAAACACAGAGAGTGGATCACTCTGGAGGAAAATTCTATATACAAAAAACTGTGCTTTGGTTAGGGGATAAGCCCCTTTACTGATGTAAGTTGTAGTAAGAAAAAAGTATACTTATAGCATAACATTATGTTAGAGCTGTCCAGTTAGAATGGAAAGATGTAGTCTGTTAAGAAGCGAAGTCTTATACCCTAGGTCTGTCAATTAGTCAGCTGAGTCAAATGTAGTGGTTGTCATTTCGAAAAAACTCCTATATATAAAGGGAAAAATCATTGTCACAAGGGAGCCAGATATTTCAGGGCCATTTTTGGCTTTTGCATAAGATATGGGTTTATTTAAGGGGGGGTCTCGTTTTCAAGGTGTCTGTCTGACAAAGCAGGTTTTAAGTAGGTGTGCAGTTGGTTAGGATATAGAATCGTTTAGGAAGGGACCACATGGGTTTGCTGAATGATACCTTATTTGCATACTATGTGGATAATAGTGTATGTACATCAAGGGTGTTGCCCTATATAGTGTTCTAGTAATATGTACTTATTTGCTAGTGGGTAATTGGTATGTTTACGTGTATCGTCTGTAAAGACTGTGTTTAATTAGGAAGGCAAGGTGTATTCTGGTTACTGTTTTTTGTGCATGAAAGTAGCCTGTCTGTGTCAGAGGAGAAAGAGTGTCTATAACAGTCCTATGCAGATAAGACAATTAATTTTAAAGACAATACATACAATTATGCAAAATTCTTAAATGTAAACATTTCAACTCGTGGGGGAGCACTTGCAGCGGTATATGCAAATATTTACAGAGAAAGTGGGATAGGGAAACAACTGGGTGAACAGGCTGCTGTGAGCTGCAATATTTAGAACAGATTAGGTGAAAGAGTCAGCCTAAATGGATCAAAAATAAAGTGTCCAACATCATTTCAATGTTAAAAGTCTTTGATTTACGGATTGAAGAGCTAGTCACTACACCTGTAAATTTTATATTAGATTATAAAGGGCGGGGTAAAACTTGCATCTTAACGCAAATAAAGAGTATAAAAACATATGCAACGTTTATGAAAATATGTTAACAATCACAACATTTTCATGAGTTCAGAAAGGATATTTTTCAGTAAAGTAATGAGAAAAAACAAAGAACAATAAACCTGTGCTTAGAGAGTCCAGCAGTACTTTACCCTCATAAGTCACTTTCAGGGCGGTCAATTGGAGGACGGGTGAGCTGAGGTTGTCTTCCTGGTTGAGGTTCTCTGGTGGTAGGAGCCGGAATGGCCAAGTTTTCAAAAAACTCAGTGTGGTCCATCTCTGGCCTGAAGATGAAAGTTTTGTTATTGTTGGTAGCGATAATTGAGACTGGGAAGCCCCATCTGTATGGGATTCTGTGGTTTCGTAAAACAGATGTGATATGGTTTAAGTCTCTTCTTTTTTGAAGGGTCGCTGGTGAAAGGTCAGAGAAAACCTGGATTTCTTCGCCTGCATGTGTGAGTGGTGATTTCTTACGGGCTCCTTGAAGAAGGTCTTCCTTATCTTTATAGCTCAAGAATCTGACTATTATGTCTCTCGGGGGCGCTTTATTTGGTGGTTTAGGCCTGAGGGCCCTGTGGGCCCTTTCTATGGGAATATCAGGTGATGAAGGAGAGTCTTTGATGATGCGAAATAAGGCTTGTAAATAACCTTCTATGCTCTGTGGGTGGACTGTTTCAGATACCCCGCGGAACCGCAAGTTGTTCCTGCGGCCCCGGTTATCTAAATCTTCCATTTTATCATTCAAAAATTGTAGGTTGTCAGCATGGTTTTGGAGATCAACAGTATGTTGCGCCCCCAGTTTTGCGTTGTCTTGAGAGGTTTTTTCAATCTTCAGGACTCTAGTTTCTAGTGCGGAAAAGTCCTTTCTGAGATCACCAAAGAGGCTCCTCATTTCTGTCAATACCCCCTGGATGTCCTCCTTAGAGGATAAATGATTAATGTCGTCTTTAGTAACGAATTGGGGGTTAGAATCAGCGTGATATGGGAAAGAGGGTGCTGGAGGGTCTTGAGGGTTGTCCATGATAATGTCAGGGGCCTCTTTTGTGTGGTCTAGGGGTCTCAGGTAATGGCTCATAGATTTGGGGGCAGTTATCTTTTCTGCTTTATTGTTCTTTCTGATAGGCATGCCCCTGCAAGTATATGTTTATTTAAGCAAAAGTTCTCCTTTTTAGGTTTAATGCGCAGGTCTTGTTAAGTGCCCTGTTATTCATACATTTATTCCTTATTTGTGCCCTGTGATAACTTTAGGGAATAAGATGTGGTAAACCACGGGCTGCAAAATAATAGGTAAATAAGGGGGGGTCCCCTTAACGATGTGTATGCCGTAAGGGCCGTGATACCTTACTTTTTGAGTCTTGCTTAGGCCTCGTTCTGTTTTAGTGGTGTGGAGATGGCATGTGGTCTTTGGCAGAGCGCCTGAATATAGATAGCTTACCCGTTCCGGTTCTCCCTTCGTGAGGCCTTGTATGCTATCTGAGGTGTTACGGAGACAGCTGTGCTAGGGCCACTGTTTTGTGCACGCTTCTCTGCCGGACCTGTTGAGAGGTAAGATCCGGAGGCTTGAGTTGCCGGAGACGGCCCAAAGTGTTTTCGGGACCCGAGTGGCGTAGCTGCGTCAGTTCCACAGCCCGGTTAGTGCTGTATCTCCGGTTCAGGTCGATGCTTTGCGCTTGAGCTTACGGGTCTAGGATTGTACCTGAGTTCGCCGGGAAGCTTCTTTAAGATGTATGAGAGGTCCGGTAAAGTCTTATGGGAGCGATGAGCGGTTTGAAGGGGTATTCTCCTAAATAGACGCCATTTGTAGGCAGGCTAAGGAGTGGCGGGGTAGTTATAAAAAGCTCAGAGTTCCTAGGGCTAAAATATTTCAGTTGTGAAGATGTTCTGTTAAGCTGGATCAGTCATCTCAGAATTAGGGTTTTTATAGAGTGCTTTTAAGCTATTTAGAGCTTATTTATCAGTATAAGAGGCAGGAGCCTTTCTAGTGTGTGACCATCTTCCAGCGTGGTCAAGCTCCGCCTCTTAATATACCATATTTTTAACTGCACATAGTTCAAGCGGTTTTGTTTTTATCGTTCATATACAATATAGAAGACAATTTAAATATTTCTGCTGTTTCCAAACTAGGCTGATGACTAGGAATTCTACTGAAAGAACCTAATATATCAGAAGGTGCTTATAAAAACAGAATTTATGTTTACCTGATAAATTACTTTCTCCAACGGTGTGTCCGGTCCACGGCGTCATCCTTACTTGTGGGATATTCTCTTCCCCAACAGGAAATGGCAAAGAGCCCAGCAAAGCTGGTCACATGATCCCTCCTAGGCTCCGCCTACCCCAGTCATTCGACCGACGTTAAGGAGGAATATTTGCATAGGAGAAACCATATGATACCGTGGTGACTGTAGTTAAAGAAAATAAATTATCAGACCTGATTAAAAAACCAGGGCGGGCCGTGGACCGGACACACCGTTGGAGAAAGTAATTTATCAGGTAAACATAAATTCTGTTTTCTCCAACATAGGTGTGTCCGGTCCACGGCGTCATCCTTACTTGTGGGAACCAATACCAAAGCTTTAGGACACGGATGATGGGAGGGAGCAAATCAGGTCACCTAGATGGAAGGCACCACGGCTTGCAAAACCTTTCTCCCAAAAATAGCCTCAGAAGAAGCAAAAGTATCAAACTTGTAAAATTTGGTAAAAGTGTGCAGTGAAGACCAAGTCGCTGCCCTACATATCTGATCAACAGAAGCCTCGTTCTTGAAGGCCCATGTGGAAGCCACAGCCCTAGTGGAATGAGCTGTGATTCTTTCGGGAGGCTGCCGTCCGGCAGTCTCGTAAGCCAATCTGATGATGCTTTTAATCCAAAAAGAGAGAGAGGTAGAAGTTGCTTTTTGACCTCTCCTTTTACCGGAATAAACAACAAACAAGGAAGATGTTTGTCTAAAATCCTTTGTAGCGTCTAAATAGAATTTTAGAGCGCGAACAACATCCAAATTGTGCAACAAACGTTCCTTCTTTGAAACTGGTTTCGGACACAGAGAAGGTACGATAATCTCCTGGTTAATGTTTTTGTTAGAAACAACTTTTGGAAGAAAACCAGGTTTAGTACGTAAAACCACCTTATCTGCATGGAACACCAGATAAGGAGGAGAACACTGCAGAGCAGATAATTCTGAAACTCTTCTAGCAGAAGAAATTGCAACCAAAAACAAAACTTTCCAAGATAATAACTTAATATCAACGGAATGTAAGGGTTCAAACGGAACCCCCTGAAGAACTGAAAGAACTAAGTTGAGACTCCAAGGAGGAGTCAAAGGTTTGTAAACAGGCTTGATTCTAACCAGAGCCTGAACAAAGGCTTGAACATCTGGCACAGCTGCCAGCTTTTTGTGAAGTAACACAGACAAGGCAGAAATCTGTCCCTTCAGGGAACTTGCAGATAATCCTTTTTCCAATCCTTCTTGAAGGAAGGATAGAATCTTAGGAATCTTAACCTTGTCCCAAGGGAATCCTTTAGATTCACACCAACAGATATATTTTTTCCAAATTTTGTGGTAAATCTTTCTAGTTACAGGCTTTCTGGCCTGAACAAGAGTATCGATAACAGAATCTGAGAACCCTCGCTTCGATAAGATCAAGCGTTCAATCTCCAAGCAGTCAGCTGGAGTGAGACCAGATTCGGATGTTCGAACGGACCTTGAACAAGAAGGTCCCGTCTCAAAGGTAGCTTCCATGGTGGAGCCGATGACATATTCACCAGATCTGCATACCAAGTCCTGCGTGGCCACGCAGGAGCTATCAAGATCACCGACGCCCTCTCCTGATTGATCCTGGCTACCAGCCTGGGGATGAGAGGAAACGGCGGGAATACATAAGCTAGTTTGAAGGTCCAAGGTGCTACTAGTGCATCCACTAGAGCCGCCTTGGGATCCCTGGATCTGGACCCGTAGCAAGGAACTTTGAAGTTCTGACGAGAGGCCATCAGATCCATGTCTGGAATGCCCCACAGTTGAGTGAGTTGGGCAAAGATTTCCGGATGGAGTTCCCACTCCCCCGGATGTAATGTCTGACGACTCAGAAAATCCGCTTCCCAATTTTCCACTCCTGGGATGTGGATTGCAGACAGGTGGCAGGAGTGAGACTCCGCCCATTGAATGATTTTGGTCACTTCTTCCATCGCCAGGGAACTCCTTGTTCCCCCCTGATGGTTGATGTACGCAACAGTTGTCATGTTGTCTGATTGAAACCGTATGAACTTGGCCCTCGCTAGCTGAGGCCAAGCCTTGAGAGCATTGAATATCGCTCTCAGTTCCAGAATATTTATCGGTAGAAGAGATTCTTCCCGAGACCAAAGACCCTGAGCTTTCAGGGATCCCCAGACCGCGCCCCAGCCCATCAGACTGGCGTCGGTCGTGACAATGACCCACTCTGGTCTGCGGAAGGTCATCCCTTGTGACAGGTTGTCCAGGGACAGCCACCAACGGAGTGAGTCTCTGGTCCTCTGATTTACTTGTATCCTCGGAGACAAGTCTGTATAGTCCCCATTCCACTGACTGAGCATGCACAGTTGTAATGGTCTTAGATGAATGCGCGCAAAAGGAACTATGTCCATTGCCGCTACCATCAAACCTATCACTTCCATGCACTGCGCTATGGAAGGAAGAGGAACGGAATGAAGTATCCGACAAGAGTCTAGAAGTCTTGTTTTTCTGGCCTCTGTCAGAAAAATCCTCATTTCTAAGGAGTCTATTATTGTTCCCAAGAAGGGAACCCTTGTTGACGGAGATAGAGAACTCTTTTCCACGTTCACTTTCCATCCGTGAGATCTGAGAAAGGCCAGGACGATGTCCGTGTGAGCCTTTGCTTGAGGAAGGGACGACGCTTGAATCAGAATGTCGTCCAAGTAAGGTACTACAGCAATGCCCCTTGGTCTTAGCACAGCTAGAAGGGACCCTAGTACCTTTGTGAAAATCCTTGGAGCAGTGGCTAATCCGAAAGGAAGCGCCACGAACTGGTAATGCTTGTCCAGGAATGCGAACCTTAGGAACCGATGATGTTCCTTGTGGATAGGAATATGTAGATACGCATCCTTTAAATCCACCGTGGTCATGAATTGACCTTCCTGGATGGAAGGAAGAATTGTTCGAATGGTTTCCATTTTGAACGATGGAACCTTGAGAAACTTGTTTAAGATCTTGAGATCTAAGATTGGTCTGAACGTTCCCTCTTTTTTGGGAACTATGAACAGATTGGAGTAGAACCCCATCCCTTGTTCTCCTAATGGAACAGGATGAATCACTCCCATTTTTAACAGGTCTTCTACACAATGTAAGAATGCCTGTCTTTTTATGTGGTCTGAAGACAACTGAGACCTGTGGAACCTCCCCCTTGGGGGAAGCCCCTTGAATTCCAGAAGATAACCTTGGGAGACTATTTCTAGTGTCCAAGGATCCAGAACATCTCTTGCCCAAGCCTGAGCGAAGAGAGAGAGTCTGCCCCCCACCAGATCCGGTCCCGGATCGGGGGTCAACATTTCATGCTGTCTTGGTAGCAGTGGCAGGTTTCTTGACCTGCGTTCCCTTGTTCCAGCCTTGCATTGGTCTCCAAGCTTGCTTGGCTTGAGAAGTATTACCCTCTTGCTTAGAGGACGTAGCACTTTGGGCTGGTCCGTTTCTACGAAAGGGACGAAAAATAGGTTTATTTTTGGCCTTGAAAGGCCGATCCTGAGGAAGGGCGTGGCCCTTACCCCCAGTGATATCAGAGATAATCTCTTTCAAGGCAGGGCCAAACAGCGTTTTCCCCTTGAAAGGAATGTTAAGTAGCTTGTTCTTGGAAGACGCATCAGCTGACCAAGATTTCAACCAAAGCGCTCTGCGCGCCACAATAGCAAACCCAGAATTCTTAGCCGCTAACCTAGCCAATTGCAAAGTGGCGTCTAGGGTGAAAGAATTATTTTACATAGCTTCTCTGGGATGATCAAATTGTCACAATCATCCAGAGTGGATAATACCTCCTTAAGCAGAGCGCGGAGATGTTCCAACTTAAATTTAAACGTAATCACATCAGGTTCAGCTTGTTGAGAAATGTTCCCTGAATCTGTAATTTCTCCCTCAGACAAAACCTCCCTGGCCCCATCAGACTGGTTTAGGGGCCCTTCAGAACCATTATTATCAGCGTCGTCATGCTCTTCAGTATCTAAAACAGAGCAGTCGCGCTTACGCTGATAAGTGTGCATTTTGGCTAAAATGTTTTTGACAGAATTATCCATTACAGCCGTTAATTGTTGCATAGTAAGGAGTATTGGCGCGCTAGATGTACTAGGGGCCTCCTGAGTGGGCAAGACTCGTGTAGACGAAGGAGGGAATGATGCAGTACCATGCTTACTCCCCTCACTTGAGGAATCATCTTGGGCATCATTGTCATTGTCACATAAATCACATTTATTTAAATGAGAAGGAACTCTGGCTTCCCCACATTCAGAACACAGTCTATCTGGTAGTTCAGACATGTTAAACAGGCATAAACTTGATAACAAAGTACAAAAAACGTTTTAAAATAAAACCGTTACTGTCACTTTAAATTTTAAACTGAACACACTTTATTACTGCAATTGCGAAAAAATATGAAGGAATTGTTCAAAATTCACCAAAATTTCCCCACAGTGTCTTAAAGCCTTAAAAGTATTGCACACCAAATTTGGAAGCTTTAACCCTTAAAATAACGGAACCGGAGCCGTTTTTAACTTTAACCCCTTTACAGTCCCTGGTATCTGCTTTGCTGAGACCCAACCAAGCCCAAAGGGGAATACGATACCAAATGACGCCTTCAGAAAGTCTTTTCTATGTATCAGAGCTCCTCACACATGCGACTGCATGTCATGCCTCTCAAAAACAAGTGCGCAACACCGGCGCGAAAATGAGGCTCTGCCTATGATTTGGGAAAGCCCCTAAAGAATAAGGTGTCTAAAACAGTGCCTGCCGATATAATCTTATCAAAATACCCAGATTAAATGATTCCTCAAGGCTAAATATGTGTTAATAATGAATCGATTTAGCCCAGAAAAAGTCTACAGTCTTAATAAGCCCTTGTGAAGCCCTTATTTACTATCTTAATAAACATGGCTTACCGGATCCCATAGGGAAAATGACAGCTTCCAGCATTACATCGTCTTGTTAGAATGTGTCATACCTCAAGCAGCAAGAGACTGCTCACTGTTCCCCCAACTGAAGTTAATTCCTCTCAACAGTCCTGTGTGGAACAGCCATGGATTTTAGTAACGGTTGCTAAAATCATTTTCCTCATACAAACAGAAATCTTCATCTCTTTTCTGTTTCTGAGTAAATAGTACATACCAGCACTATTTTAAAATAACAAACTCTTGATTGAATAATAAAAACTACAGTTAAACACTAAAAAACTCTAAGCCATCTCCGTGGAGATGTTGCCTGTACAATGGCAAAGAGAATGACTGGGGTAGGCGGAGCCTAGGAGGGATCATGTGACCAGCTTTGCTGGGCTCTTTGCCATTTCCTGTTGGGGAAGAGAATATCCCACAAGTAAGGATGACGCCGTGGACCGGACACACCTATGTTGGAGAAATTGTGTGCTTTTTTCTTCTTCCTTATACCTTTTAATACAGATGAGGTGCTTTTTTTCTTGGATATGTATGTGTCTAAAAGAGAGATCCAGATGTGTAATTTACTGTTTTGCATTTGGAAAACAATGAAATGAAGTGCCATTAATCTGGACACATGCACACACAGAGTGGAAAATTATCAAATAAATAACTCATTTATTTCTGTTGTATTGATATCTAAAGAATTTTTTTTTTTATGCAATGTGATGAAGAAAACATAATTTATGCTTACCTGATAAATTCCTTTCTTCTGTTGTGTGATCAGTCCACGGGTCATCATTACTTCTGGGATATAACTCCTCCCCAACAGGAAATGCAAGAGGATTCACCCAGCAGAGCTGCATATAGCTCCTCCCCTCTACGTCAGTCCCAGTCATTCGACCAAGAATCAACGAGAAAGGAGTAACCAAGGGTGAAGTGGTGACTGGAGTATAATTTAAAAGATATTTACCTGCCTTAAAACAGGGCGGGCCGTGGACTGATCACACAACAGAAGAAAGGAATTTATCAGGTAAGCATAAATTATGTTTTCTTCTGTTATGTGTGATCAGTCCACGGGTCATCATTACTTCTGGGATACCAATACCAAAGCAAAAGTACACGGATGACGGGAGGGATAGGCAGGCTCATTATACAGAAGGAACCACTGCCTGAAGAACCTTTCTCCCAAAAATAGCCTCCGAAGAAGCAAAAGTGTCAAATTTGTAAAATTTGGAAAAAGTATGAAGCGAAGACCAAGTTGCAGCCTTGCAAATCTGTTCAACAGAGGCCTCATTCTTAAAGGCCCAAGTGGAAGCCACAGCTCTAGTGGAGTGAGCTGTAATTCTTTCAGGAGGCTGCTGTCCAGCAGTCTCATAGGCTAAACGTATTATGCTACGAAGCCAAAAAGAGAGAGAGGTAGCAGAAGCTTTTTGACCTCTCCTCTGTCCAGAATAAACGACAAACAGGGAAGAAGTTTGGCGAAAATCTTTAGTTGCCTGCAAGTAGAACTTGAGGGCACGAACTACATCCAGATTGTGTAGAAGACGTTCCTTCTTTGAAGAAGGATTTGGACACAAGGATGGAACAACAATCTCTTGATTGATATTCCTGTTAGTGACTACCTTAGGTAAGAACCCAGGTTTAGTACGCAGAACTACCTTGTCTGAGTGAAAAATCAGATAAGGAGAATCACAATGTAAGGCTGATAACTCAGAGACTCTTCGAGCCGAGGAAATAGCCATTAAAAACAGAACTTTCCAAGATAACAATTTTATATCAATGGAATGAAGGGGTTCAAACGGAACACCCTGTAAAACGTTAAGAACTAAGTTTAAACTCCATGGCGGAGCAACAGCTTTAAACACAGGCTTGATCCTAGCTAAAGCCTGACAAAAGGCCTGGACGTCTGGATTTTCTGACAGACGCCTGTGTAACAAGATGGACAGAGCTGAAATCTGTCCCTTTAATGAACTAGCTGATAAACCCTTTTCTAAACCTTCTTGTAGAAAGGACAATATCCTAGCGATCCTAACCTTACTCCAGGAGTAACCTTTGGATTCGCACCAGTATAGGTATTTACGCCATATTTTATGGTAAATCCTTCTGGTAACAGGCTTCCTAGCCTGTATCAGGGTATCAATAACCGACTCAGAAAAACCACGTTTTGATAAAATCAAGCGTTCAATTTCCAAGCAGTCAGCTTCAGAGAAGTTAGATTTTGATGTTTGAATGGACCCTGTATCAGAAGGTCCTGTCTTAGAGGTAGAGACCAAGGCGGACAGGATGACATGTCCACTAGATCTGCATACCAAGTCCTGCGTGGCCATGCAGGCGCTATTAGAATCACTGATGCTCTCTCCTGTTTGATTTTGGCAATCAATCGAGGAAGCAGCGGGAAGGGTGGAAACACATAAGCCATCCCGAAGTTCCAAGGTGCTGTCAAAGCATCTATCAGAACCGCTCCCGGATCCCTGGATCTGGACCCGTAGAGAGGAAGTTTGGCGTTCTGGCGAGACGCCATGAGATCTATCTCTGGTTTGCCCCAACGTCGAAGTATTTGGGCAAAGACCTCCGGATGAAGTTCCCACTCCCCCGGATGAAAAGTCTGGCGACTCAAGAAATCCGCCTCCCAGTTCTCTACTCCCGGGATGTGGATTGCTGACAGGTGGCAAGAGTGAGACTCTGCCCAGCGAATTATCTTTGATACTTCCATCATTGCTAGGGAGCTTCTTGTCCCTCCCTGATGGTTGATGTAAGCTACAGTCGTGATGTTGTCCGACTGAAACCTGATGAACCCCCGAGTTGTTAATTGGGGCCAAGCCAGAAGGGCATTGAGAACTGCTCTCAATTCCAGGATGTTTATTGGAAGGAGACTCTCCTCCTGATTCCATAGTCCCTGAGCCTTCAGAGAATTCCAGACAGCGCCCCAACCTAGTAGGCTGGCGTCTGTTGTTACAATTGTCCAGTCTGGCCTGCTGAATGGCATCCCCCTGGACAGGTGTGGCCGATAAAGCCACCATAGAAGAGAATTTCTGGTCTCTAGATTCAGATTCAGAGTAGGGGACAAATCTGAGTAATCCCCATTCCACTGACTTAGCATGCACAATTGCAGCGGTCTGAGGTGTAGGCGTGCAAAAGGTACTATGTCCATTGCCGCTACCATTAAGCCGATCACCTCCATGCATTGAGCTACTGACGGGTGTTGAATGGAATGAAGGACACGGCATGCATTTTGAAGCTTTGTTAACCTGTCTTCTGTCAGGTAAATCTTCATTTCTACAGAATCTATAAGAGTCCCCAAGAATGGAACTCTTGTGAGAGGAAAAAGAGAACTCTTCTTTTCGTTCACTTTCCATCCATGCGACCTTAGAAATGCCAGAACTAACTCTGTATGAGACTTGGCAGTTTGAAAGCTTGAAGCTTGTATTAGAATGTCGTCTAGGTACGGAGCTACCGAAATCCCTCGCGGTCTTAGTACCGCCAGAAGGGCACCCAGAACCTTTGTGAAGATTCTTGGAGCCGTAGCCAATCCGAATGGAAGAGCTACAAACTGGTAGTGCCTGTCTAAGAAGGCAAACCTTAGATACCGGTGATGATCTTTGTGAATCGGTATGTGAAGGTAAGCATCTTTTAAATCCACTGTGGTCATGTACTGACCCTTTTGGATCATGGGTAAGATTGTCCGAATAGTTTCCATTTTGAACGATGGAACTCTTAGGAATTTGTTTAGAATCTTTAAATCTAAGATTGGCCTGAAAGTTCCCTCTTTTTTGGGAACCACAAACAGGTTTGAGTAGAACCCTTGTCCTTGTTCCGACCGCGGAACCGGATGGATCACTCCCATTAATAACAGATCTTGAACACAGCGTAGAAACGCTTCTTTCTTTATCTGGTTTGTTGACAACCTTGACAGATGAAATCTCCCTCTTGGGGGAGATAATTTGAAGTCTAGAAGGTATCCCTGAGATATGATCTCTAGCGCCCAGGGATCCTGAACATCTCTTGCCCAGGCCTGGGCGAAGAGAGAAAGTCTGCCCCCCACTAGATCCGGTCCCGGATCGGGGGCTCTCGGTTCATGCTGTCTTTGGGGCAGCAGCAGGTTTCCTGGCCTGCTTGCTCTTGTTCCAGGACTGGTTAGGCTTCCAGCCTTGCCTGTAAGGAGCAACAGCTCCCTCCTGTTTTGGTGCAGCGGAGGTTGATGCTGCTCCTGTTTTGAAATTCCGAAAGGGACGAAAATTAGACTGTCTAGCCTTGGCTTTGGCTTTGTCTTGAGGTAGGGCGTGGCCCTTACCTCCTGTAATGTCAGCGATAATTTCTTTCAAACCGGGCCCAAATAAAGACTGCCCCTTGAAAGGTATATTAAGTAATTTGGACTTAGAAGTAACATCAGCTGACCAGGATTTTAGCCACAGCGCCCTACGTGCCTGTATGGCGAATCCTGAGTTCTTAGCCGTAAGTTTGGTTAAATGTACTACGGCCTCCGAAATGAATGAATTAGCTAGTTTAAGGACTCTAAGCCTGTCCGTAATGTCGTCTAGCGTAGATGAACTAAGGTTCTCTTCCAGAGACTCAATCCAAAATGCTGCCGCAGCCGTAATCGGCGCGATACATGCAAGGGGTTGCAATATAAAACCTTGCTGAACAAACATTTTCTTAAGGTAACCCTCTAATTTTTTATCCATTGGATCTGAAAAAGCACAGCTATCCTCCACCGGGATAGTGGTACGCTTAGCTAAAGTAGAAACTGCTCCCTCCACCTTAGGGACCGTTTGCCATAAGTCCCGAGTGGTGGTGTCTATTGGAAACATCTTTCTAAATATTGGAGGGGGTGAGAACGGCACACCGGGTCTATCCCACTCCTTAGTAACAATTTCAGTTAGTCTCTTAGGTATAGGAAAAACGTCAGTACTCGCCGGTACCGCAAAGTATTTATCCAACCTACACAGTTTCTCTGGTATTGCAACGGTGTTACAATCATTGAGAGCTGCTAAGACCTCCCCTAGTAATACACGGAGGTTCTCCAATTTAAATTTAAAATTTGAAATATCTGAATCCAATCTGTTTGGATCAGAACCGTCACCTACAGAATGAAGCTCTCCGTCCTCATGCTCTGCAAGCTGTGACGCAGTATCAGACATGGCCCTAGTATTGTCAGCGCACTCTGTTCTCACCCCAGAGTGATCACGCTTGCCTCTTAGTTCTGGTAATTTAGACAAAACTTCAGTCATAACAGTAGCCATATCTTGTAATGTTATCTGTAATGGCCGCCCAGATGTACTAGGCGCCATAATATCACGCACCTCCCGGGCGGGAGATGCAGGTACTGCCGCGTGAGGCGAGTTAGTCGGCATAACTCTCCCCTCGCTGTTTGGTGAAATTTGTTCAAATTGTACAGATTGACTTTTATTTAAAGTAGCATCAATACAGTTAGTACATAAATTTCTATTGGGCTCCACCTTGGCATTGGAACAAATGACACAGATATCTTCCTCTGAGTCAGACATGTTTAACACACTAGCAATAAACTTGCAACTTGGTTATAATCTTTTTTAGCAAAAACGTACTGTGCCTCAAAGAGGTACTAAACGATTAAATGATTAAATGACAGTTGAAATAATGAACTGAAAAAACAGTTATAGCATCAAACTTTAAAACAACACAACTTTTAGCAAAGGTTTGTTCCCATTAGAAAAATAACAATAATTAAATTTGACATAAAAATTACAGAGCAACGTTTTTATTCACAGTCAATATAAAATTCTCACAGCTCTGCTGAGAGAATCTACCTCCCTCCAAAGAAGTTTGAAGACCCCTGAGATCTGTCAGAGATGAACCGGATCATGCAGGAAATATAAGAGTAACTGACTGGAATTTTTTGATGCGTAGCAAAGAGCGCCAAAAACGGCCCCTCCCCCTCACACACAGCAGTGAAGAGAAACGAAACTGTCACAATTAAAACCAAACAACTGCCAAGTGGAAAATAATGCCCAAATATTTATTCACTCAGTACCTCAGAAATGTAAACGATTCTACATTCCAGCAAAAACGTTTAACATGATAAATACTTATTAAAAGGATTAGTGACTTTTAACAGAGTAGTTCCGGTGAAATACCATCCCCAGAATACTGAAGTGTATACATACATGTCATTATAACGGTATGGCAGGATTTTCTCATCAATTCCATTCAGAAAATAAAAACTGCTACATACCTCAATGCAGATTCATCTGCCCGCTGTCCCCTGATCTGAAGCTTTTACCTCCCTCAGATGGCCGAGAACAGCAATATGATCTTAACTACTCCGGTTAAAATCATAGTAAAAAAACTCTGGTAGATTCTTCCTCAAACTCTGCCAGAGAAGTAATAACACGCTCCGGTGCTATTGTAAAATAACAAACTTTTGATTGAAGTCATAAAAACTAAGTATAATCACCATAGTCCTCTCACACATCCTATCTAGTCGTTGGGTGCAAGAGAATGACTGGGACTGACGTAGAGGGGAGGAGCTATATGCAGCTCTGCTGGGTGAATCCTCTTGCATTTCCTGTTGGGGAGGAGTTATATCCCAGAAGTAATGATGACCCGTGGACTGATCACACATAACAGAAGAAATATGTGTTTACCATTTAAAAAAAATCTGATCTAGGTAGTCCAAAACCAGTGAAATCACAAAGAAATTTATTTTATTTATTTATTTTTAACATAATATTTTGTCTCTTCCTTGTATATAGCAGCAGTAGTCAGCACACTGAACAAAACAATAACACCAATTAGACATATTCAGCAAGTTAGTGTTGCTGCAAGCTTATTAAATTGTTCCAGTTTCAATCCTCTTCTTGTGCACTACTTAGACCTCGTTATCAGTATTTTAAGCAGTTGTTTTCTTTTCTTTAACAAATCAATTAACTGTTGCTCCTAAGACTGTGGTTTCTTGACAATGTGGCAGATGACCCATCGTGTCACATTTCTGTTAAACTGAAAAGACTAGTGCTAGAAATAGTATTTGATGTAACCATAACCTGAAATGCAATGCAAGTCAAAAGTCAGTTCAATCAGCTTGCTAATAACCTAATTAATGCTCTGTTTTTGATTTATCTACACTACAGTATTCTGTGGGCTCTAGTAATGATTGCCTGAGCAGATTGACCAATACATCTTTTAGTGCATTTTATATACAATGTGCAGTAACAATATTCATCATGCAGTCATCACTTGAGTATAAAATTACACTTAGGGCCCGGTGATCTAAAGCTCTCCACTCAGATGAGATGATCTAAAATGATCCTTCAGCGCTGCAACATCCCTCACAAAATTCTAGAAAGGCAGAATTTGCTATACTTCTCTAAGGGGCATTACCTGCATTTCTGAATACGGGCTAGATTACAGGGCCGCGTTAACTTTTGCGCAAAGCGATAAAGGGTTTATCGTGCCTTGTTGCATGCGTCAGAAGTAGCACGCATATTACAAGTTGAAAGTAAACACTTCGATTGAGCGCAATTGAATTTAATGCGTGTCGGGATGGCACAACCTGAGAGCTCTAGTTAACTGTTACGCTTGATTAAAAAGTTGCACAAAACAAATCAAAATTTAATTTAAAAGTACAATTATACTCATTATCAGGTTCCTTGGTTATTTGAATCACAACTGCAGAGTCTAAATAAATTATATTTGTTTCACAACTGAAGTACAGGCTATTATATCAGCATAGACTGTTTTATTCAGAGTGATTTTTATAAGTAATGGCAGTAAGTCTTTATATGGTTATATCATATCGTTATACCATATAAATATATGAGCAGATTGACCAATACATCTTTTAGTGCATTTTATATACAATGTGCAGTAACAATATTCATCATGCAGTCATCACTTGAGTATAAAATTACACTTAGGGCCCGGTGATCTAAAGCTCTCCACTCAGATGAGATGATCTAAAATGATCCTTCAGCGCTGCAACATCCCTCACAAAATTCTAGAAAGGCAGAATTTGCTATACTTCTCTAAGGGGCATTACCTGCATTTCTGAATACGGGCTAGATTACAGGGCCGCGTTAACTTTTGCGCAAAGCGATAAAGGGTTTATCGTGCCTTGTTGCATGCGTCAGAAGTAGCACGCATATTACAAGTTGAAAGTAAACACTTCGATTGAGCGCAATTGAATTTAATGCGTGTCGGGATGGCACAACCTGAGAGCTCTAGTTAACTGTTACGCTTGATTAAAAAGTTGCACAAAACAAATCAAAATTTAATTTAAAAGTACAATTATACTCATTATCAGGTTCCTTGGTTATTTGAATCACAACTGCAGAGTCTAAATAAATTATATTTGTTTCACAACTGAAGTACAGGCTATTATATCAGCATAGACTGTTTTATTCAGAGTGATTTTTATAAGTAATGGCAGTAAGTCTTTATATGGTTATATCATATCGTTATACCATATAAATATTTAGAGGCTGAAAATAAGTATTATTATTAATAACAACTTTTGACAATAATTGTGCTCAAACCCAAATGTGAGAGATAGTGTTCATTGTAATAATCACTGAGGCATGAGAGATGTGAGACACACAGACTGCAGCTGCTGACAGGGGCGTGACCTGCTGCGAGACACAGCACACAGAGTAAGGCTTGCAGCGTGGAAAACTGAACACAGACTAGTGATTGTAAATGGAGCTGTGAGACACGCTGAGATGTATGAGGCTGTGTGACGTCATATGAAGTCCGTTACTGTCCGGTATGAGAATGTATTCAAAGGAAGTTCATAGAATTAAATAAAACATTAGTTGCAATCAAAGTAATTTCTGAGAGACAAAGTCAGTTTACAAAAGTTCAAAAAGGAAACATGAAATTTGTAATTAGCCGTTACCTAAGGCATCCAAGGTTAATTAGATTTGATACTAATACCGTAGTAGTAGTTGGTAGAATCCTCCTGTTGGAACTTAGATAGCAATTCCTGTAGAGATGAGGAGTTGAATAACTTAATACTTCTTGGAATAGCAATCTTCAGGATGAATGAGACTAGTTGTTATTAGTCCCTTTGTGACCAAACTGCAGCTGGTATTTGTAAATCCAAATGTTAAAGTAGTAGAAGTAAACTTCTTTTGATAAGTATGTAGCTTATAAGGAAGAGAGCACTGGTTTCAGCAAACAATACTCAACAACTAAGCACTTGTTTGGGGCGGGGTGATGCCTTAAGTACAGGTGAGGAAGGTAAGTTGAGGCAAAAAGTAAAAGCAGGACTGGAATCCTTACAGATCCCCCCCCTCAAGCAAGCCGACCACGGGTTGGAATTTAGGTCTGTTTGGATATCTTCTATGAAAACGAGCAATAAGCTTTGGAGCATTAATGTGTGCATGAGGTTCCCAAGTATCATCCTCTGGGGCGAACCCTTTCCATCGGACCAGATACTGTAATTCCCCATTATAAAATCTTGAGTCCAAAAGATCATAAACTTCATAGACATCAGTGCCCAATTGAATAGGAGAAGGGGGTAGAAGAGGTACATCAGGTTTATCTCCCAAGTAGGGTTTCAATAATGATACATGGAAAGTTGGGTGGATGGGTAAAGAATCAGGTAGATCAAGCCTGACGGCATTTTCATTGATGATGTGTAGAATTTTGAATGGACCAAGGAACAACCCAGCCAATTTTTTACTTGGTAAGTGCATTTTAATGTTTTTGGAAGATAACCAAACATAGTCCCCTATAGAATATTTCGGAGAAGCTCTACGACGTAAATCATAAAATTTCTTCTGAGACGCCTGAGCTTGTTTGATGTTATCTCGTAAATGTAGAAAATTTTCAGCTATGTTTTGTGTTAGCACATCAACAGATGGTGAGTCATGTGTAGAAGTCGTTTGGATAGTGAATCTTGGATTAAAACCATAGTTGGCGAAAAAGGGAGAGTAATTTGTAGTGCTGTTAATGGTATTGTTATAGGCAAATTCAGCCATGGAGAGAAAGGAAGTCCATTTATTTTGATGATATGAGCAATAGCATCGTAGATATTGTTCAAGCCACTGATTGAGTCTCTCAGTTTGGCCATTAGTCTGAGGGTGGAAGGCTGTGCTTAACCTTTGATCGATTTGGAGTGCTTTAGTGAGTGCTTTCCAGAAGCGTGAGGTGAATTGGGTTCCTCTGTCAGTAGTTAAAATGGATGGTAACCCGTGGTATCGTACAATGTGGTTTAGAAATAAATATGCTGTTTCAATGGAAGTGGGTAACTTATGAAAAGGAATAAAATGTGCCATTTTAGTAAAATGATCGGTAACAACTAAAATGGTGGTTTGTCCAGAACTAGGTGGTAGATCAACTATAAAATCCATTCCCAAATGAGACCAAGGAGATTCCGGTACTTCCAAAGGAATTAAATAGCCATAGGGAGGTCTCCTTTCTGGTTTTGATACTGTACAGGTTGTACAATGTTGTATATATTCCTTTATACTGGTTTTCATCGATGGCCACCAGTAACTTCTGGAGATGAGCTCATGTGTACGTTTGATTCCTGGATGACCAATTAGTGGAGGGTCATGATGATCTTTGATTATTTTCTGTCTGAAACGTTCTGGAATATAAAGTTTAGAACCATGGAAGTAAAAACCATCCTGGAGGGTTAGTCTATCTAGTAGGGTTTGGTCTTCTGAAGAAAGATCAGATTGGTATTCCTTATCCTGTTGAGATAGGATAGCAAGGAAACGAGTAGGGGGAAGAATGCTAGTAGGAGAGTCTTCCTGTATAGGTCTTGGATCTCGTCGAGAGAGTGCATCTGCTTTCCCATTTTTTGAACCCGGCCTGTACATGATTTGGAAATTGAAACGACTAAAGTAGAGACTCCATCTCACTTGACGTCCAGATAAAGTTTTATTATTTTGTAGATATTCCAAATTCCGGTGATCCGTATAAATCACTATAGGTAGGGAGGTACCTTCAAGGAGATGTCTCCAGAATTCGAAAGCTCTTTTAATGGCTAGAAGTTCCTTGTCCCCAATGGAATAATTGATCTCTGCTGGAGTCATAATTTTTGAATAGAACCCAACTGGGTGTAGTGGTTCTGTAGGAGACTGTCTTTGGGAGAGGACAGCGCCAAGAGCATAATCTGAAGAATCCACCTCTAGGGTATATTGAAGGTTTGGATCAGGATATTTCAGAATGGGGGCAGATGAAAAGGAATTCTTTAGGAAGTTGAACGCATCATCCTGTTCTTTAGTCCACTGGAAAGAGCAATTAGCACTAGTTAATTTAGTCAGAGGTTTTGCAATTTTAGAAAAATTGCGAATGAACTTTCTGTAATAGTTACTGAAACCAAGAAACTTTTGTAGTTCTTTCCGTGTTGAAGGTGTGGGCCATGATTTTACTGCTTCCACTTTGTTATCTTGCATTTGAATCCCATTTGGGCTGATGGAGTAACCCAGGAACTCTATTTTGTTGGTGTGGAAAATACATTTTTCCAATTTGGCGTATAGCCGATGGACTTGGAGTCTTGCTAAAACCCAACTAACATGTTTGATATGTTCTTCTAGATTTGTGGAATAGATTAAAATGTCATCTAAGTAGACAACAACACATGTGTCAAGGAGATCATGGAAAATGTCATTAATAAAGAACTGGAAAGTTGCGGGTGCGTTAGTTAAGCCGAAAGGCATAACTAGATATTCAAACAACCCATACCTAGTTCTAAAAGCGGTAAGCCACTCATCCCCCTCACGGATACGCACTAAATTATACGCCCCTCTCAAATCTAATTTAGTAAAAATCTGAGCATGCCTGAGTCTTTCTATGAGTTCAGGAATGAGGGGGAGAGGGTATCGGTTTTTTATGGTTATTTTGTTCAATTGTCTGAAGTCAATGATAGGCCGAAGAGATTGGTCTTTGTTCCGCACAAAGAACATTCCTGCACCAACAGAAGAAACTGAAGGACGGATAAACCCTTTCTTTAGATTTTCATCTAGGTAAGTTTTTAGATGATCCAGTTCCGGTTGACAAAGTGGGTATAAATGTCCAATAGGTGCCGTTGTTCCAGGTTTCAGTTCAATAGGGCAGTCGTAGATTCTGTGTGGGGGAAGGGTATCTGCTTCCTTTTTACTGAAGACTTCAGAGAACTGCTTGTACATTTCTGGTATCAGAGTTTCTGATGTGGAGGATAAACTGTGAAAAGAAATTCTATGGCAAGTCTGTTGACAGAAATCAGAATTTAGTTGAATTTTTAAGGATTTCCAATTAATATCAGGTTCGTGTAGCTGTAACCAAGCTAGCCCAAGTACTATTGGGAATAATGGAGAAGTGATTACATCAAAAGTGAGATGTTCATGATGTGTTTTTAATGTAGTGACAGAGAGCGGGATGGTGTGATGTGTAATTGGCCCTGATGATATCTCAGAGCCATCAACCACACGAAGGAAAATAGGAGACAACTTTTTTATCAATGGTATTTTATTTTTAGAAACCAGAGAACTGTCAATGTAGTTTCCTTGTGCTCCTGTATCCAAGATGGCTGGAATGGTCAGTTGTTTATTTGCCCACTGTAGAGAAAGAAGTAAAGAACAATGAAGAGGGTTGTTATGCTTTGACTGGAGAGAAAGATTGGTATGGTACTTACTCTTCTTGTTCTGTGGCAAAGATGGGCAATCCTTTAAAGTATGAGATGAGGATGCGCAATACATGCAGAGGCCTCTAGTCTTCCTTCTGATACGTTCTTCAGGAGTTAGAGGTCCTCTGAAATAACTTATATCCATTGCTTCAGCACCAGTTGAACCAGTATGAGGACTGTTAGAAGTGGGATGGTTAAAAACCTTATCCTTCTTATGAACAATTTCAGGGTATTGACGTTCAAATCTTCTTTCACGTAATCTCCTATCAATTTGCCTGCTGAGCTTCATAAGGCCTTCCAATGTTTCAGGTAACTCAGTTCGGGCTAATTCATCTTTTACTGCGTCAGAGAGTCCAAGCCTGAACTGGTTTTTTAAAGCAATGGCGTTCCACTGAGAGTCAATAGAATATTGCTTGAATTCTGTTATGTAACATTCAACAGGTTTGTTACCTTGTTTTAAGTTCCTCATCTTTTTCTCAGCAGTATACTGTAGGTTAGAATCATAGTATAATTCATCCATGATATCCAGAAAAGATGAAAAAGATGAAAGAACAGCATTATTTGTCTCAAAGAGAGTGTCTGCCCAAATGCGAGGTTCACCTCTTAAATAGCTTATCATTGTAAGGACTTTAACCCTATCATTTGGGTAGGTTTTAGGTTTAAGGGTGAAATTAAGCAGACAAGCATTTTTGAATTGACGGTATAAATTCCTATCACCATTGAAAAAATCTGGAGGTGCAATAAATGGTTCTGACAGATTGTCAGGAAGGCTCTGTTTAATAGAGACAGTGTCTTTTATTACTTTTCTTAAAGTTTCATTTTCTAATTGTAACTCTCTAAAGGCTTGACTAAGTTGGTCAACTCTTTGTGTTAAATTATAAACAATTTGAGGAAGCTCTGCTGGATCCATATTTTAAGGCTTAGTTGTTATATCAGGTTCCTTGGTTATTTGAATCACAACTGCAGAGTCTAAATAAATTATATTTGTTTCACAACTGAAGTACAGGCTATTATATCAGCATAGACTGTTTTATTCAGAGTGATTTTTATAAGTAATGGCAGTAAGTCTTTATATGGTTATATCATATCGTTATACCATATAAATATTTAGAGGCTGAAAATAAGTATTATTATTAATAACAACTTTTGACAATAATTGTGCTCAAACCCAAATGTGAGAGATAGTGTTCATTGTAATAATCACTGAGGCATGAGAGATGTGAGACACACAGACTGCAGCTGCTGACAGGGGCGTGACCTGCTGCGAGACACAGCACACAGAGTAAGGCTTGCAGCGTGGAAAACTGAACACAGACTAGTGATTGTAAATGGAGCTGTGAGACACGCTGAGATGTATGAGGCTGTGTGACGTCATATGAAGTCCGTTACTGTCCGGTATGAGAATGTATTCAAAGGAAGTTCATAGAATTAAATAAAACATTAGTTGCAATCAAAGTAATTTCTGAGAGACAAAGTCAGTTTACAAAAGTTCAAAAAGGAAACATGAAATTTGTAATTAGCCGTTACCTAAGGCATCCAAGGTTAATTAGATTTGATACTAATACCGTAGTAGTAGTTGGTAGAATCCTCCTGTTGGAACTTAGATAGCAATTCCTGTAGAGATGAGGAGTTGAATAACTTAATACTTCTTGGAATAGCAATCTTCAGGATGAATGAGACTAGTTGTTATTAGTCCCTTTGTGACCAAACTGCAGCTGGTATTTGTAAATCCAAATGTTAAAGTAGTAGAAGTAAACTTCTTTTGATAAGTATGTAGCTTATAAGGAAGAGAGCACTGGTTTCAGCAAACAATACTCAACAACTAAGCACTTGTTTGGGGCGGGGTGATGCCTTAAGTACAGGTGAGGAAGGTAAGTTGAGGCAAAAAGTAAAAGCAGGACTGGAATCCTTACACTCATAATAACAGTGTCTGATAAAATTATTTTTAAAAAATTGCTATACAAAGTTATTAGGGCTCAAATATATGAGGTCTGAAGGGTTAGAAAAAAACAGGACTGCAAAGGGCTTTAACATAGAGATACATACATATACATGTCTAAATATGAATATATATATATATATATATATAAATATATATGTGTGTTTGTGTACATATGTATTTATATGTGTATATATGTGTTTACAGACATATATACACATATAAACAAATAAATACATATACATACCTATATAGACACATATATATATATGTGCATTGCAGTCCTTTGCAGTCAATAATTTATGCAATATTCATATTTAATAAAGTTTTTAACTATGTATTTACTCTAAATATTTCACATTCCGATGTTCTTCACATATGTGAATATGTTCTAAGTATTTTTAAATAGATATTAATATATATATATATATATATATATATACACACATATATATATATATATATATATATATATATGTGTGTGTGTATATTTCTATACCTATATATATTCATCTCTCTCTATATATATATATAGGTATAAATATTTTACCAAAAAAACATCAGATATATATATATATATAAAAATGTGTATTTATGAATAAATAGAACTATTCTTTTATGTGAAGAACCTTGGAATGTGAAATGTAAATATTTCATGTCGGGTTAGCCCACTTGCTTAAACGTGATCAGGTTTGCACGACTTGTTGGGTGTTAGTTATTTTTCCCACTTTTCTCTTTTTCACTATGGGGGCATATATTAATGCAGGCGCAATATTCTAACTTCAGCTTTTTGCGTGTGTTGGGTTAGCTTGCAAGCAAAACCTTAATATGCGCGCAACCTGACACATGCAAAAAGCTTATTTCTAGTGGAATTAACACGCAAGTAAATAAATAACGCTACACTCATAATCTAGCCCTATGAAGGAGAGACAAGCTAAGTGCAATATAGCACTGCATGCCTTGACAGTTCTATATAATTTGTGCTTTGTATTTTATATTATTTTAGACCAAATTTTGTCCTTTAAGTTTTATTACATTTAAGATTTACACTTTCTATTTTGTATTTAAATGCATTTAGAATATGTATGCAGCCGTAAATTTAGGATTATACTTTTCTGTGTATCTTTTTACACATTGGAGTTCCAAGGGTGTGTCGAAATTTCTCTCACCACTCTCATGATATGCTCTAAGCATTTTACCCATGCAGGTCTCACAGACCTATATGCAGGGGAAGTTTGCTCAAAATTCAGAATACATTACTTAACTGTCAGAAAAGTAATTTTTACTAAACTAGAAGCAAATGCAAGTTAAATTGTAGTTTAGCCCCTTTGAATTCTGCACTCTTTTTTTCTCTGCACTTTTATTAACTTTTGATCATTGGGTACTTAAACTGTAATTACCATATGTACGAGCAATATAATTGGTAAATAAGGAAAAAGATATGTGCAATGTTATTAAAAATAAGTTACCTCACATTTATTGTGCTAGTGTGTGTTTGTATGTGAACAACACTTCTCATGAGACACTGTAGTCCTTAATTCCATTTGCTTTCATTAAAGAAAAGAATGCCTGGTGTATCCAGTTCTAACAATTATCTTCTATTACTTTTTGGCATAGTATGTGTTTTTCCTCCCCAGATTTTTATAGGATCAAAATGTTTAGGGATGTTTGTACTGAACCTTTAACTAAAACTGCATGTTTCACAGAACAGTTTGAGAGAGCAAAATAAACCCATGATTATTATGCTTTTTGTTCAAGGTCACAGGGTGTAGGTCTTTTTTAAAAAAAAAAAAATTAATTTACTAAAAACAAATTCCATTCTTACATCCACCAGTACAAATGGTGTCACATAAAAGAGGCAATGATTAGAAAGCAGTGCCAAGTATAAAAAATCTGGAAAAATAACCCCATAGAAGAGTTATTTGCAGAGATAAAAGGACATAAGCTCCTAACTTCCAGTATATTGAAATTTGTTTCATCAAAGGTTATAGAAAACATGAGGGAGTTATCTTCTTCTAACTAATCTTGAAAGAGTTGGTTTTTTTTTAAAAACCTGAAGAGATTGTGCATTATCATCCCCATTACCAGCAGCTACTGTATTAACATGTTGGACTGTGAGAATACAAGCATTGATATTTCATTTTTTTTTTTTGCTAGTCTATTTTCTACCTCAGAAGACAGACTGCAATGTGGTTCCACTGGAGGTCTGTCCATCAAGTGAGGTGAAGTCTTTAATGTTGATCTCTGAACCAGCTAGTTGCTTGCTCTCATTTGCCTTCCTTGATAGAAGAGATTCTACCCTTCTGAGCCATGAACGAATATCTTCTTTGAAAGATGGAGTATAGAGTCCATAAACAAGAGGGTCTGTGCAGGTGTGCAGTAAGCCAAACAGGAACAAGCTGTGGTGAACATATTCTGGTGTCTGGTAAATCATCTCTGGTTGGAACCAATACCACAAACCCATTAGATAATAAGGAGTCCAGCAGACCATAAAGGTAGCTACAATAACTACAGTCATCTTCAGAGTTTTCATCCTGGCTTTGGATATAAGGTCATTTTTGCTTCTTGCAAGTTCTATATATGAAGGAAAAAAGCAAAACATTTTTAAAGGTTGTATTTTTTTAACTTAAAACAGCATATTTAAAGAAGGATGTTTTGTGTCTTAAATTTGCAAAAAAATCATATAAACTTTTAAATTATTCAGTTAATTCTCTCACACATTAGTTAATTTCTTCAAATATTAACTTAAAAATTTGCCTCAATGGAGGGTCCTCCAAATTCTTAAAAGAAATGGATGGGACACTATTTATTGTAATATTATGAAAGCCTTCTTGGATGACGTCCCTTAAAGGAGCCTTCATTTGTCGGTAGTCCGTCGGTAAAGAAGGATGTTCCGCGTCGGCCGGATGAAGATTGAAGACCCCGCTTGGAAGATGACATTGCCCGGATAGAAGACTTCTTCAGCGCCTCTTGGAAGATGACATCGCCCGGATGGAAGACTTCTTCAACGCCCGACTGGAGGATCACTTCATTGGATGGAAGATTTCTTCAGCGCTGCTTGGAGGATAACTTCTGCCGCTCCGGGTCTCCTCTTTGGTTCCATCGCTGCTCGGCTGAGTGAAGACGACTAAAGGTAGGATGATCTTCAGGGGATTAGTGTTAGGTTATTTTAAGGGGGGTTTGGGTTAGATTAGGGGTATGTGGTTAGTGGGTATTAATGTTGGGGGGGGTTGTATTTTTCTTTTACAGGCAAAAGAGCTGAATTCTTTGGGGCATGCCCCGCAAAATGCCCTTTAAAGGGCTGGTAAGGTAAAAGAGCTTTGAACTTTTTTAATTTAGAATAGGGTAGGGCATTTTTTTTTATTTTGGGGGGGTTTGTTATTTTATTAGGGGGCTTAGATTAGGTGTAAGTAGCTTAAAATTGTTGTAATATTTTTAAAATGTTTGTAACCTATTTTTTTTATTTTTGTAACTTATCTTTTTTTTTGTACTTTAGTTAGTTTATGTAATTGTATTTAATTGTAGTTATTTGTAGTTAATTTATTTAATTAATTTAATGATAGTGTAGTGTTAGGTTTAATTGTAACTTAGGTTAGGATTTATTTTACAGGTAATTTTGTATTTCTTTTAGCTAGATAGTTATTAAATAGTTAATAACTATTTAATAACTATTCTAACTAGCTAAAATAAATACAAAGTTACCTGTAAAATAAATATAAATCCTAAAATAGCTACAATGTAATTATTAATTATATTGTAGCTATCTTAGGGTTTATTTTACAGGTAAGTATTTAGTTTTAAATAGGAATAATTTATTAAAGTATAGTGTAGTGTTAGGTGTAATTGTAACTTAGGTTAGTTTTTATTTTACAGGTAAATTTCTCTTTATTTTAGCTAGGTAGCTATTAAATAGTTAATAACTATTTAATAGCTATTATACCTAATTAAAATAAATTGAAAGATGCCTGTAAAATAAAAATAAATCCTAAAAAAACTACAATATAATTATTATTTATATTGTAG
The DNA here is from genome assembly GCF_027579735.1 of Bombina bombina. Taxonomy (NCBI): domain Eukaryota; kingdom Metazoa; phylum Chordata; class Amphibia; order Anura; family Bombinatoridae; genus Bombina; species Bombina bombina. Next base: position 594,487,114 of record NC_069504.1, read on the forward strand.
CTATATTAGGGTTTATTTTATAGGTAAGTATTTAGTTTTAAATAGGATTAATTTAGTTCATAATATAAATATTATTTAGATTTATTTAATTAATATTTAAGTTAGGGGGGTGTTAGGGTTAGTGTTAGACTTAGGTTTAGGGGTTAATAATTTTATTACAGTGGCGGCGGTGTAGTGGGGGGCAGGATAGGGGTTAATAAATGTATTATAGGTGGCGACGGTGTAAGGGGCGCAGGTTAGAGGGTTAATAAATTTAATATAGGTTTCGGCACGGTCCGGGAGCGGCGGTTTAGGGGTTAATACATATATTATAGTTGCGGTGGGTTTTGGGAGCGGCGGTTTAGGGGTTAATACATATATTATAGTTGCGGTGGGCTCCGGGAGCGGCGGTTTAGGGGTTAATATGTATAGAGTAGCTTGCGGTGGGCTCCGGGAGAGGCGGTTTAGGGGGTAATAACTTTATTTAGTTGCGGCGGTGTGGGGGGGGCAGATTAGGGGTGTTTAGACTCGGGGTACATGTTAGGGTGTTAGGTGCAGACATCTCCCATAGGAATCAATGGGATGTCTGGCAGCAGCGAACTTGTACTTTCGCTATGGTCATACGCCCATCCTATGGGATCCGCCGCCTGCATGGTGGCGGTTTCAAAACCAGGTACGCTGGGCCGTAAAAGTGCCGAGCGTATCTGCTAGTTTTTTTATAACTAGCAAAAGTAGTCAGATTGTGCCGCACTTGTGTGCGGAACATCTGGAGTGACGTAAGAATCGATCTGTGTCGGACTGAGTCCGGTGGATCGAAGTTTACGTCACAAAATTCTACTTTTGCCGGTCTCTAGCCTTTGATAACTAAGGCGAATCAGCCTCTCCACAAATACGCTGCGGAATTCCAGCGTATTTGAGGTTGACGGCTTGATAACTAGGCCCCATGGTTTACTTCCTTATACATCATAAGTCACAGGGCCACTGAGGACCTATCATCAATTGTTAAGGGATGACCACAAAGCCAATCAGGGCTAGGCTAATACAGCCCACATGCATAGCATAGTTGTTATGTTTAGAAGGTGACAGCCTAATATGGGAAGAATCCACAACCTGAGCCTACAATAAAATGTTAATTAATAAAAAATTGATTATACTATGTTCTTATTTATACAAATATGCAGCTGCTAGTGAGATACTATTAGACTCTAATATACATGTTGTTCTAAAAATAAGACCAAAAAGTGAAAGAAATGTGATAATAGTACAGGGCAAAAAACTATAATGTGTGCAAATAACAGAGTAGATTTGCAACTTATAGAACTGTGATTTGTAATGTGTGAGATTCAGTGCTAATAAATGTTACTAGACTTAATGAAAAATAGTCTAAATGTGTAAATGTGTTTACATGTGAAAAAAAAAAAAAAAATATGGGTAGAGTCCACAACCTGGACCTACATTGCGGCTGCTAGTGAGATACTATTATACTCTAATATACATGTTGTTCTAAAAATAAGACTAAAAAATAAAGTAATGTGATAATAGTACAGGGCAATAAACTATAATGTGTGTAAATAACAAAGTAGATTTGCAACATATAGAACTGTGATTTGTAATATGTGAGGGTCAGTGCTAATAAATGTAACTAAACTTACTGAAAACTAAATAGTCTAACTGACTAATAAGAAAGTGCTAATAGCCCTAGTCTAATCGTAGTAAATGTGTTTGCATGTGATAAAAATAAATAAGTAAATAAATAATGAACATGGCCTACTAATTGGCAAGTATAGCAAACCATATAATAATTTCAATTTCATAAGGGGCAAAATAAACCCTAGCAATTATATATGTACTAATGTACACACAACTTCAAAAAAACGTGCATACAGGCATTCCCACAAGCACATATAAACATATACACTGTTACTAAACATATAACCAAATAATCACATGAGAAGTATATGATACATCCATACCTAAGAGCATATGCAATTACTCACATGGAACATATACAAAACATCCATACCTAAGTATATATACACATACATACATATAAACATACACACATACATTTACACAACATGCGGATGTGTATCTGTAGATGAAGAACCCAAATATGACATGTATATATAGTGTGAATATTATTTCTTGCAAGGTTGTTGTATGCAATAAAGAAAAACATAATTTATGCTTACCTGATAAATTCCTTTCTTCTGTTGTGTGATCAGTCCACGGGTCATCATTACTTCTGGGATATAACTCCTCCCCAACAGGAAATGCAAGAGGATTCACCCAGCAGAGCTGCATATAGCTCCTCCCCTCTACGTCACTCCCAGTCATTCGACCAAGAATCAACGAGAAAGGAGAAACCAAGGGTGAAGTGGTGACTGGAGTATAATTTAAAAGATATTTACCTGCCTTAAAAAACAGGGCAGGCCGTGGACTGATCACACAACAGAAGAAAGGAATTTATCAGGTAAGCATAAATTATGTTTTCTTCTGTTATGTGTGATCAGTCCACGGGTCATCATTACTTCTGGGATACCAATACCAAAGCAAAAGTACACGGATGACGGGAGGGATAGGCAGGCTCATTATACAGAAGGAACCACTGCCTGAAGAACCTTTCTCCCAAAAATAGCCTCCGAAGAAGCAAAAGTGTCAAATTTGTAAAATTTGGAAAAAGTATGAAGCGAAGACCAAGTTGCTGCCTTGCAAATCTGTTCAACAGAGGCCTCATTCTTAAAGGCCCAAGTGGAAGCCACAGCTCTAGTAGAATGAGCTGTAATTCTTTCAGGAGGCTGCTGTCCAGCAGTCTCATAGGCTAAACGAATTATGCTACGAAGCCAGAAGGAGAGAGAGGTAGCCGAAGCCTTATGACCTCTCCTCTGACCAGAGTACACGACAAACAGGGAAGACGTTTGTCGAAAATCCTTAGTTGCCTGCAAGTAGAACTTGAGGGCACGAACTACATCCAGATTGTGTAGAAGACGTTCCTTCTTTGAAGAAGGATTCGGGCACAGGGAAGGCACCACGATCTCTTGATTGATGTTCCTGTTAGTGACTACCTTAGGTAAGAACCCAGGTTTTGTACACAGAACTACCTTATCTGAATGAAAAATCAAATAAGGAGAATCACAATGTAAAGCTGATAACTCAGAGACTCTCCGAGCCGAAGAAATAGCCATTAAAAATAACACTTTCCAAGATAACAACTTTATATCAATGGAATGAAGGGGTTCAAACGGAACTCCTTGTAGAACGTTAAGAACAAGGTTTAAACTCCATGGCGGAGCAACAGTTTTAAACACAGGTTTGATCCTAGCTAAAGCCTTGCAAAAGGCCTGGACGTCTGGATTTTCTGACAGACGCCTGTGTAACAAGATGGACAGAGCTGAGATCTGTCCCTTTAATGAGCTAGCCGATAAACCCTTTTCTAAACCTTCTTGTAGAAAGGACAATATCCTAGGAATCCTAACCTTACTCCAGGAGTAACCTTTGGATTCGCACCAGTATAGGTATTTACGCCATATCTTATGGTAAATCCTTCTGGTAACAGGCTTCCTAGCCTGTATCAGGGTATCAATAACCGACTCAGAAAACCCACGTTTTGATAAAATCAAGCGTTCAATTTCCAAGCAGTCAGCTTCAGAGAAGTTAGATTTTGATGTTTGAATGGACCCTGTATCAGAAGGTCCTGTCTTAGAGGTAGAGACCAAGGCGGACAGGATGACATGTCCACTAGATCTGCATACCAAGTCCTGCGTGGCCATGCAGGCGCTATTAGAATCACTGATGCTCTCTCCTGTTTGATTTTGGCAATCAATCGAGGAAGCAGCGGGAAGGGTGGAAACACATAAGCCATCCCGAAGTTCCAAGGTGCTGTCAAAGCATCTATCAGAACCGCTCCCGGATCCCTGGATCTGGACCCGTAGCGAGGAAGTTTGGCGTTCTGGCGAGACGCCATGAGATCTATCTCTGGTTTGCCCCAACGTCGAAGTATTTGGGCAAAGACCTCCGGATGAAGTTCCCACTCCCCCGGATGAAAAGTCTGGCGACTCAAGAAATCCGCCTCCCAGTTCTCCACTCCCGGGATGTGGATTGCTGACAGGTGGCAAGAGTGAGACTCTGCCCAGCGAATTATCTTTGATACTTCCATCATTGCTAGGGAGCTTCTTGTCCCTCCCTGATGGTTGATGTAAGCTACAGTCGTGATGTTGTCCGACTGAAACCTGATGAACCCCCGAGTTTTTAACTGGGGCCAAGCCAGAAGGGCATTGAGAACTGCTCTCAATTCCAGAATGTTTATTGGCAGGAGACTTTCCTCCTGACTCCATTGTCCCTGAGCCTTCAGAGACTTCCAGACAGCGCCCCAACCTAGTAGGCTGGCGTCTGTTGTTACAATTGTCCAGTCCGGCCTGCTGAATGGCATCCCCCTGGACAGATGTGGCCGAGAAAGCCACCATAGAAGAGAGTTTCTGGTCTCTTGATCCAGATTCAGAGTAGGGGACAAGTCTGAGTAATCCCCATTCCACTGACTCAGCATGCACAATTGCAGCGGTCTGAGATGTAGACGTGCAAAGGGTACTATGTCCATTGCTGCTACCATTAAGCCGATCACCTCCATGCATTGAGCTACTGACGGGAGTTGAATGGAATGAAGGACACGGCATGCATTTAGAAGCTTTGTTAATCTGTCTTCTGTCAGATAAATCTTCATTTCTACAGAATCTATAAGAGTCCCCAAGAATGGAACTCTTGTGAGAGGAAAGAGAAAACTCTTCTTTTCGTTCACTTTCCATCCATGCGACCTTAGAAATGCCAGAACTAACTCTGTATGAGACTTGGCAGTTTGAAAGCTTGAAGCTTGTATCAGAATGTCGTCTAGGTACGGAGCTACCGAAATTCCTCGCGGTCTTAGTACCGCCAGAAGGGCACCCAGAACCTTTGTGAAGATTCTTGGAGCCGTAGCCAATCCGAATGGAAGAGCTACAAACTGGTAATGCCTGTCTAAGAAGGCAAACCTTAGATACCGGTAATGATCTTTGTGAATCGGTATGTGAAGGTAAGCATCCTTTAAATCCACTGTGGTCATGTACTGACCCTTTTGGATCATGGGTAAGATTGTCCGAATAGTTTCCATTTTGAACGATGGAACTCTTAGGAATTTGTTTAGGATCTTTAAATCCAAGATTGGCCTGAAAGTTCCCTCTTTTTTGGGAACCACAAACAGGTTTGAGTAAAACCCTTGTCCTTGTTCCGACCGCGGAACCGGATGGATCACTCCCATTAATAACAGATCTTGTACACAGCGTAGAAACGCTTCTTTCTTTATCTGGTTTGTTGACAACCTTGACAGATGAAATCTCCCTCTTGGGGGAGAGAATTTGAAGTCTAGAAGGTATCCCTGAGATATGATCTCTAGCGCCCAGGGATCCTGAACATCTCTTGCCCAAGCCTGGGCGAAGAGAGAGAGTCTGCCCCCCACTAGATCCGGTCCCGGATCGGGGGCTCTCGGTTCATGCTGTCTTTGGGGCAGCAGCAGGTTTCCTGGCCTGCTTGCCCTTGTTCCAGGACTGGTTAGGTTTCCAGCCTTGTCTGTAACGAGCAACAGCTCCTTCCTGTTTTGGTGCAGTGGAAGTTGGTGCTGCTCCTGCTTTGAAATTCCGAAAGGGACGAAAATTAGACTGTCTAGCCTTAGCTTTGGCTTTGTCTTGAGGCAGGGCGTGGCCCTTCCCTCCTGTAATGTCAGCGATAATTTCTTTCAAACCGGGCCCAAATAAAGTTTGCCCCTTGAAAGGTATATTAAGTAATTTGGACTTAGAAGTTACATCAGCTGACCAGGATTTTAGCCACAGCGCCCTACGTGCCTGAATGGCGAATCCTGAGTTCTTAGCCGTAAGTTTGGTTAAATGTACTACGGCCTCCGAAATGAATGAATTAGCTAGTTTAAGGACTCTAAGCCTGTCCGTAATGTCGTCCAGCGTAGCTGAACTAAGGTTCTCTTCCAGAGACTCAATCCAAAATGCTGCCGCAGCCGTAATCGGCGCGATGCATGCAAGGGGTTGCAATATAAAACCTTGTTGAACAAACATTTTCTTAAGGTAACCCTCTAATTTTTTATCCATTGGATCTGAAAAAGCACAGCTATCCTCCACCGGGATAGTGGTACGCTTAGCTAAAGTAGAAACTGCTCCCTCCACCTTAGGGACCGTTTGCCATAAGTCCCGTGTGGTGGCGTCTATTGGAAACATCTTTCTAAATATTGGAGGGGGTGAGAACGGCACACCGGGTCTATCCCACTCCTTAGTAACAATTTCAGTTAGTCTCTTAGGTATAGGAAAAACGTCAGTACTCGCCGGTACCGCAAAGTATTTATCCAACCTACACAATTTCTCTGGTATTGCAACAGTGTTACAATCATTAAGAGCCGCTAAAACCTCCCCTAGTAATACACGGAGGTTCTCCAATTTAAATTTAAAATTTGAAATATCTGAATCCAATCTGTTTGGATCAGAACCGTCACCCACAGAATGAAGCTCTCCGTCCTCATGCTCTGCAAGCTGTGACGCAGTATCAGACATGGCCCTAGTATTATCAGCACACTCTGTTCTCACCCCAGAGTGATCACGCTTGCCTCTTAGTTCTGGTAATTTAGCCAAAACTTCGGTCATAACAGTAGCCATATCTTGTAATGTTATCTGTAATGGCCGCCCAGATGTACTAGGCGCCACAATATCACGCACCTCCCGGGCGGGAGATGCAGGTACTGACACGTGAGGCGAGTTAGTCGGCATAACTCTCCCCTCGCTGTTTGGTGAAATTTGTTCAATTTGTACAGATTGGCTTTTATTTAAAGTAGCATCAATACAGTTAGTACATAAATTTCTATTGGGCTCCACCTTGGCATTGGAACAAATGACACAGGTATCTTCCTCTGAATCAGACATGTTTAACACACTAGCAATAAACTTGCAACTTGGTTATAATCTTATTTAACAAAAACGTACTGTGCCTCAAAGAAGCACTAAACGATTAAATGACAGTTGAAATAATGAACTGACAAAGAACAGTTATAGCATCAATCCTTAAAAACAACACAACTTTTAGCAAAGGTTTGTTCCCATTAGTAAAGTAACAATAATTAAATTTGAAGCATAAAAATTACAGAGCAACGTTTAAATCACAGTCAATATATAAGTCTCACAGCTCTGCTGAGAGAATCTACCTCCCTCCAAAGAAGTTTGAAGACCCCTGAGTTCTGTTAGAGATGAACCGGATCATGCAGGAAATACAAGAGTAACTGACTGGAAATTTTTGATGCGTAGCAAAGAGCGCCAAAAACGGCCCCTCCCCCTCACACACAGCAGTGAGAGAGAAACGAAACTGTCACAATTAAAACAAGCAACTGCCAAGTGGAAAAATAATGCCCAAACATTTATTCACTCAGTACCTCAGAAAATGCAAACGATTCTACATTCCAGCAAAAACGTTTAACATAATAAATACCTATTAAAAGGTTTAATGTACTTTTAACAGAGTAATTCCAGTGAAATACCATCCCCAGAATACTGAAGTGTAGAGTATACATACATGTCATTATAACGGTATGGCAGGATTTTCTCATCAATTCCATTCAGAAAATAAAAACTGCTACATACCTCAATGCAGATTCATCTGCCCGCTGTCCCCTGATCTGAAGCTTTTACCTCCCTCAGATGGCCGAGAAACAGCAATATGATCTTAACTACTCCGGTTAAAATCATAGTAAAACTCTGGTAGATTCTTCTTCAAACTCTGCCAGAGAGGCAATAACACGCTCCGGTGCTATTGTAAAATAACAAACTTTTGATTGAAGTTATAAAAACTAAGTATAATCACCATAGTCCTCTCACACATCCTATCTAGTCGTTGGGTGCAAGAGAATGACTGGGAGTGACGTAGAGGGGAGGAGCTATATGCAGCTCTGCTGGGTGAATCCTCTTGCATTTCCTGTTGGGGAGGAGTTATATCCCAGAAGTAATGATGACCCGTGGACTGATCACACATAACAGAAGAAATAATAAGGCACATGTTCACAAGATGTACAATGTATCTCATATAGATGTATACTAAAAAGCAGACATATCTATATTATCATTGAGACCTGCTGGAAACAGTGTGTTAAATTTATAAATCCAGTAGGTCTCTCTGACAGAGATTTTTGAACCTATTAATACCTTTTTTGTAATGAATCCTCTCTAGTGGTGTTATTTGAAACTGGCATTTCTTTCCAATATGGCATTTGTTGTGGTGTCTAGATACACTATGTTTAGGGATTTTTTTTTGACTATATTTCTATAGTCTATAAGCTATTTATTTGGTTCAGCACCATGGAAAGCACTTGTTTATTGGTGGGTGAATTTACTCACCAATCAGCTAGAACAACACAGTGTGTTCACCAAAAATGGGCCGGCATCAAAACTTACATTCTTGCATTTCAAATAAAGATACCAAGAGAATGAAGACAATTTGATAATAGGAGTAAATTAGAAAGCTGCTTAAAATTGCATGCTCTAGTTTTTTCCGGAGGTGGAGTCTGAGCACAGGTCTGCTCTGTCTGCTCATTGAGCTCCTCAACCTGCTACTGGCGGGAATTGCTGCACCTGAGCCTGACCACAGCATTGTCACCGGGACCGGGAGGTGCCTTCCATCGCACCAAGATTACTACCCTGCACAACCTCTTTACAAAACTACTTGCCTCATGCTTAGGGCTATTGGAGGCTGATCTTGGGACACTGTGTACCCCCTTTTTTTCTTGTCTCTCTCCCACTGGTACTGAAAAAGTGGAGGTCTGGGGGCAGGAGGAGACAGAGTCTGATGTCAAGGGTCTGATGGGGCTGGTTCCTGGCTGAAAGACCCCGCAAATATCTACAGGAATATCGATTGCCCCCATACAGTTGGAGACTGTCTGGGAGCGTGTAGCGGCCTCTCTGCCCACCGGTGCTGTGAGCGGAGGCCCGTGAATGTGCCAGTGAGTACTATCGAAACAGACCATTTGAGCTCGGCATACAAAATTCCCGCTGTGAGATACGGCCGTCAGTGATCGAAGATTTTTCAGAATAACACTCCTCCGCTGCACAACATCCCCCCTCTCCCACCGGTGCTGCGAGAGAGGGGGCTTTCCCTTCTCAAGGAGGAAGCGGATGCGGTAACGGAGAGCGGCAGACCAAGATAGAGGCAGATGAGACAGAGGCTGCATGAAGAACAAACAGGTATTAACTTACCCTAAGCTTCTGATGTTAGTCTGCCGCTAAGGGTCCCTGGGACTGCTTGCTTGGCGGGACCGTTCTGCCCCCCACCTGGGTCTCCGTCTGTGAAGTGAAGGCGAGGAAGTGGTTCGGGTGTCTAGGGGGGAACCCTGCTTGGTGAGTCCTCTCAGAAAGGCTCCCTCAGTCTGTTGATCTTTAGCTGGCTGTCAGCCGTGGACTGGGTCGGGAGGAAACCGTGTCCCCGCGAAAGGAACTATAGCTAGCTGGATCTGCAGAAAAATTGCCTGACTTAAAACTGATAATAGCATCTTACAACGAAAAGGCGTTGGGGCCGCAAGAACTTTGTAGCTTATATATAAGCACTTCTGTTTTACAAATATTTTTTTTGCTGATAATCCAAGGGCTTATAGTGTTACAAATATGTATTTCTGCTACATATGACCTCTTGTTGCTTGCGTTCCTGGGCTCAGCCAAGCCACGATAGCAATTCTAATTATTAGTAACAAAGTTTCTTTTCTTTTTTTTTTATTATTCTTTTCTTTTATTTCTGTAGGTATTTTTTGGGTTTCCTCTTTATTCTTTTCATTACACCTTGTTTAACCAGATAAAATGTCTCCCCCCACATGAAGATCTAATATTGGGGAATCTTACTACATCAGATTTATATGGTACAATATTTCCTGCTGATAGGTTAAATCATATTGTAGAAACAGATAGAACTTGGGTAATTTCTTGCTAGGGGCTGACTGCAGATATTGCTACGGCTAAAGTCTTCGGGTTGAATTTGCTGAATAATATTAAGGGATTATCAAAAAAAATGTATTATTGCTACATATGACTTTCTGTTACTTGCCTGTTTTCTTTGTATGAGACCTATATGATATAAAATTTTCTGCTGCTAGGTTAAGCTTATTGTAGTGAAAGATAGAATCTCGACATCTACGTTAGGGACTGAGTATAGATACTGCTACTGCTAAAGTATACTGGCTGAAATTCTTTAATGATATTGAGGCTTAATTAAAAGTGTTTTTTTCAGGTGATTACTGCTTCATTTGAAGCGTATAGAAGTCTTAATATATAAAATACAAATAGAAAGAGGGCGCCACATAGCGTAATAACGTTTTTTCAAAGTGGTTAGGTGTTAACAGGAAATGGGCTTACCAAAAGTAGTTGCACTGTACTGTAACCAGTGCAATCTCGCCAGCTAGCACTTTAATCAGCGGCTAGTACACTGTGTGATGGTACGCCTTCTGAGGATCTCCCTTTTTCTTTTGTGGATGGCTCTGTAAGCACCTTCAGCTGTAGGAAATAGAGAGAGGGCTCCACATAGCGTAATAACGTTTTTTCAAAGCAGTTGGGTGTTAACAGGTAATGCGCTTACCGAAAGTTGTTGCACTGTTTTATGACCAATGCAATCTCGCCTGCTAGCACTTTAATCAGCGGCTAGTACACTGTATAATGGTGAGCCTTCTCAGGATCTCCTTATTAACTTTTGTGGACGGCTCTGTAAGCACCTTCAGCTGTAGCCGTGTAGTATTTGGTTTGTAAAAAAGAAAGTCTGTTAGCTAATGTAACTTAACAGTACTGGCTTAAAAAGAGGGTGAACAACTTCCAATGGTAAATATAAAAAACAAGCTTTAATGACGCGTTTCTCAACCCACAAAGGGTTGTTTCATCAGATACAAAGCAGAACATTAATATATACCCTGACTAAAAGGTGAATTAATATAACCAAGTATTTTTGCTTCTATATATTTTCACCCTCTCTAAAAATAACAGGCCGTTATTTATCTGGCCCAGGTTGGGAGGTGAGAGGAAGAGGGGAGTGAAACCTAGGGTTTCTCCCTCCCTTTCCACTCCCTGTATTGGTTGACTGAGTCTTCCCTCACCCCGATATCGCTTCAATATAACTTAATCTTAGATCATTTATAGGGTGTGGGGGTGGGCTCTCTTGATACGCTTAATACATTCTTTTAATTGAATCTGTTCTCCTCTTTGATGATATGCCTTGGCTGGTTAAGTGATTCCCATTCACTCTCTTTAAAATAACTAATCCTCAAGCAAAAATCCTTTTCTCTGGGTCTTTATTTTTCCCTTCTCTTTTCTTTAGTTTTTTTGCTCCAGGTCTTATTCACTTTGGTTTCCCCTGGTCTTAATATCATTATTCCAGGGCTTCGTCACTAGCACTTGTTTTGGGGCGTAGGGCTCTCCTTTGTTTTTTTTTTTTGTTTGTTTTTTTCCCTTGCACTTACACTATTAAGGTTTTGCACGTTAAGGCACGAGGTGATTGGGTTTATGTAATTGGCCTATTCACTAGTTTTCACGGCATATGGATAAATTCATTCACTCTCACTCCCGGACTCCTTCGCCAGCCATGGCAGCCAAGCAGAGAGAAAGAAGGACAAAGGCCACTGCTGAAGTACCTACTGAAATATCTATGTCTGCAGCTTTCATTCCACCTATAAACGAATTAACTGATGTTCAAGCTCTAGTGTCTAGTATTTCTGAGGCTCTAACCCCTAAATTTGATGCATTAAGGTCCGAGATCAAGCAAGATATCAATTTACTTAGACATGAGATAAAATTATTTTCTAATAGATTAGACGAAGCTGAACAGAGAGTATCTGATTTGGAAGATCTCACTTCAGCCCAGGGTTCTAATTTTGAATCTAATAATGCAATTATTTCTAAAATGCAGAATAAAATTGAAGACCTTGAAAACCGCTCTAGGCGGAATAATATTCGCATCATAGGGGTACCCAAGGGGGATCAATCTGAAGACCTAAGCACATTCATCCCTGAAGTACTAGTACAGCTTCTTAAAATCCCTCCCAACCATCCACAGATAGTAGTTGAGAGGATACATAGAATTGGGAGGCTAACAGCGGATAGGCAGGAGGGTAGCAGACCCAGACCTATTATAGCGAAGCTACTTCAAGATAAGCTCACAATACTCCAGTATTTTCGTAAAAATCAGCCCTTAACCTACAAGGAAAATAAAATTCTTTTATTCCAAGATTATTCAGTTGAAACAGCTATCAAGAGAAGGAATCTGGCCCCAATCTGTACAACATTTATTCAACAAGGCTATCAGGCCTTAATTATTTACCCCTCTAAATTAAAAATATATGTTAGAGGTGAGGTTCATTTCTTTGATAACCCACAAGAGGCAGAAAAATTGCTGCGACAACTGAACACTCAGGAGTAATAAAAACCTATTATGGATAAGTTTGGTAAATATAGATATAAGAGTATGTTAGAATGGGTAGAATTCCCCCCTTCCTTTTTTTTCTCCTCTCCTCTCTCCCCCTCCCCCCCTCAGGTGAATGACCAATCCAGTGGCCAACTTTAAGGTAGCCTCCTGGAACGTGGGGGGCATCTCAACTCCCATTAAAAGGAAAACAATTTTAACGCATGCAAGATGGATGGAGTCTGATGTAGTTTTCCTACAGGAAACACACCTAACTCTGTAAGAAACTCTGAAGCTCAAACAGGGATGGGTGAAAGAAGTCTACGCCTCACCAGGTATTGGTAGGAGAAGAGGGGTGGCCATACTGACGGGGAAAAGGTTAAATGCAGAAATTTTACAGGTTTTAGCAGATCCAGAGGGGAGATTCATACTTTTAAAGATTAAAATTGATAATGTAATTTTTTCACTTTGCAATATATATGCACCTAATATTATTGATCCAGAATTCTGGAACCAGCTGCAAGCTAAAATCCTCTCCTTTAGGGAAGGATATCTAATTCTTGGAGGAGATTTTAACATGGCCCCTCATTGCCCTCTGGACAGGCTAAGGGAAAATGTGAAACATAAAAAGAATAAAAAAGATAATTTAGAAACTAAATTATTAGCCAAAATTAAGCAAAATTTGAATATCAGAGATATATGGAGGATTCAGAATCCTGACATCAGGGAATTTACATGCTTATCCAAAGCACACAAGACTATGTCAAGAATCGATCTTTTCTTAATCGATGAAAGGCTGTGCACAGCCAAAGTAAGAGCAAAGATACTACCTATCTTTCTCTCTGACCATGGACCAATTTCCCTGGACTTCCAATTGACAGTCTTTAGATCAGGTCCCTTGCGTTTCCACTTTCCCTCCTTCTTAGCATCAGACTCAAAATTTAAGACCCAGCTGAAGATCAAATTTGAGGACTTTATTCAGTGTAATAGGCAATACTGGGACCGCCCCCTGATTCTTTGGGAAACTGCAAAAGCGGTTATGAGAGGCGAAATTATTGCTTACAATTCAATGAGAAGCAAGAAACTAAGACTAAGAGAAAGAGAGTTAAATAATGCAGTGATTAACTCATACAATCGGTTCCTCCTGACAACAAATCCGGCTAATTGGGCAAGCTATATTCGGGCTAAGAATGATAAAGATACATTTGCAATTTATAGAGAAACCCAGACAGATCTAAAACTACAATCTAAACTTTACAGATACGGTTACAAATCCTGTAAATTACTTGCTAAATTGGTTAAAAATGACAAAAAGTCATCATTTATCGAAAAACTTTTTGTAGACGGGAAGCTTCTTACGGAGAATGTAGATATACATAAGGAAATGATCAAATACTATCAAGAGGTATATACCTCTAGAAAATCTGATTTAATGCAGCAAAATCGGTTGCCCCAAGGTATCTGTAGAATCAATAGAGACTATTAATGCCCTGATAATGGTGGAGGAAATAGAGAAAGTGATCTCTGAATCCTCCACTAATAAAGCTGCAGGTCCGGATGGCCTACCAAGTGAATTTTATAAGATTTTGTCTTCAGAGATCGCGCCTCACCTCTGCAATTTATATAATGCTATGTATATCAAAGGAGAACAAGTGCCGAAAGCTTTCTCAGCTTCGTTTACAACTCTCATCCTTAAAGGTGGGAAAGATCCAGCTCAAAGAGAGTCATATAGACCGATAGCCCTATTAAATGCCGACTATAAGGTTTTCATGTCAATCCTGGCAAAGAGATTACAGGGGATATTATCTAATATCATAAACAAAGATCAAGCAGGATTCTTAAACTCACGGAATTCCTCAGCAAAAATTAGAGAGGTCTTAGTGGTAACAGAACACTTCTACAATGCGGAGAAGAGAGGAACAAACTCCGGACTTAGCTATTGTGACAATTGATGTGGAGAAGGCATTCAATTCGATACAGTATGACCATCTTTTTACTTCTTTGGGACAATTTGGGTTTAAAGGATGCTTTCCCAAATTTATCAAAAACTTGTACAATTTTCCTTTCACAAGTATAATTGTAAATAGCACTGTCTCTTCACAAATTACGCTTAGTAGAGGAACTAGGCAGGGGTGTCCCCTCTCTCCCCTCCTCTTTAACCTTTGTATCGAACCGTTAGCCATTAGGATTAGGTCACAGCTGGAAGGTGTTGTGATAGGTAGACAGGAGATGAAATTAGCCTTATACGCTGATGACATCCTTGTTTATTTGTCAAATACTAAGGTAAATATACCTAAGCTCCTGCAAATTATTAATCAATTTGTATTATTTTCTGGCTATAAAATAAATGTTATGAAATCAGAGGTGTTCTGGCTCAGAAAAAATAGGGACTCTTTTCTGAATAGCCCTTTTAGAACAGTTAAGGAGTCATTTAAATATCTAGGTAATACTCACTAATCCAAATGATCTATATAATCTCAATATCCCTCCAATTCTGACAATAATCAAAGATAAACTTAGATGTTGGGAAAACCTACCTCTCTCTATTTCAGGATGGATAGCCCTATTTAAAATGGTCCTTCTTCCTAAACTATTGTACGTATTACAGAATACGGCACTAATACTTTTTGACAGGGACATACGAATGTTAAATAGCTGGCTTAGAGGCTTCATTTGGCAGAAGCAAAAACCCAGGATAGCCTTAAACAAACTAACACAAGCCAAAATATTTGCTGGTTTCGCATTACCTGACTTACGGCTTTATATCTCGCTTTTCTAGCACGAATTGCAAGAGATCGCGCCTCACCTCTGCAATTTATATATTGCTATGTATATCAAAGTATATCAAAGGAGAACAAGTGCTGAAAGCTTTCTCAGCTTCGTTTACAACTCTCATCCTTAAAGGTGGGAAAGATCCAGCTCAAAGAGAGTCATATAGACCGATAGCCCTATTAAATGCTGACTATAAGGTTTTCAGATTACAGGGGATATTATCTAATATCATAAACAAAGATCAAGCAGGATTCTTAAACTCACGGAATACCTCAGCAAAAATTAGAGAGGTCTTAGTAGTAACAGAACACTTCTACAATGCGGGAAGGATGGAGAGGGGAAGAGAGGAACAAACTCTGGACTTAGCTATTGTGACAATTGATGGGGAGAAGGCATTCGATTCGATACAATATGACCATCTTTTTACTTCTTTGGGACAATTTGGGTTTAAAGGATGCTTTCCCAAATTTATCAAAAACTTGTACAATTTTCCTTTCACAAGTATAATTGTAAATAACACTGTCTCTTCACAAATTACGCTTAGTAGAGGAACTAGGCAGGGGTGTCCCCTCTCTCCCCTCCTCTTTAACCTTTGCATCGAACCGTTAGCCATTAGGATTAGGTCACAGCTGGAAGGTGTTGTGATAGGTAGACAGGAGATGAAATTAGCCATATACGCTGATGACATCCTTGTTTATTTGTCAAATACTAAGGTAAATATACCTAAGCTCCTGCAAATTATTAATCAATTTGGATTATTTTCCGGCTATAAAATAAATGTTATGAAATCAGAGGTGTTCTGGCTCAGAAAAAATAGGGACTCTTTTCTGAATAGCCCTTTTAGAACAGTTAAGGAGTCATTTAAATATCTAGGTAATACCCACTAATCCAAATGATCTATATAATCTCAATATCCCTCCAATTCTGACAATAATAAAAGATAAACTTAGATGTTGGGAAAACCTACCTCTCTCTATTTCAGAACGGATAGCCCTATTTAAAATGGTCCTTCTTCCTAAACTATTGTACGTATTACAGAATACGGCACTAATACTTTTTGACAGGGGCATACAAATGTTAAATAGCTGGCTTAGAGGCTTCATTTGGCAGAAGAAAAAACCCAGGATAGCCTTGAACAAACTAATACAAGCCAAAATATTCGCTGGTTTCGCATTACCTGATTTACGGCTTTATAATCTCGCTTTTCTAGCTCGAATTGCAGCAGACTGGGTTTTCTGTAACAATTATGTCTTAAACAACGCATTGGAAGAAAGTGTCTGTGACCCATATCTCCCATGCGCATTGCGATCCAAAAGGTTTGCCATCTAGAATCAAGGGAAATAAAATTATCTTTAATCCCTTAAAAGCATGGTGGAGGATAGGGAAGCTTCTCTCTATAAATTGTAAGGTCTCTAAGTATGGACTAGATTCTGCAATTTTTAAGAACTGGCAATTAGTAGGACTGAATGCGATTGCACAATTTATCGATAAAGAGAAAAAACAGAATTTATGTTTACCTGATAAATTACTTTCTCCAACGGTGTGTCCGGTCCACGGCGTCATCCTTACTTGTGGGATATTCTCTTCCCCAACAGGAAATGGCAAAGAGCCCAGCAAAGCTGGTCACATGATCCCTCCTAGGCTCCGCCTACCCCAGTCATTCGACCGACGTTAAGGAGGAATATTTGCATAGGAGAAACCATATGATACCGTGGTGACTGTAGTTAAAGAAAATAAAATATCAGACCTGATTAAAAAACCAGGGCGGGCCGTGGACCGGACACACCGTTGGAGAAAGTAATTTATCAGGTAAACATAAATTCTGTTTTCTCCAACATAGGTGTGTCCGGTCCACGGCGTCATCCTTACTTGTGGGAACCAATACCAAAGCTTTAGGACACGGATGAAGGGAGGGAGCAAATCAGGTCACCTAAATGGAAGGCACCACGGCTTGCAAAACCTTTCTCCCAAAAATAGCCTCAGAAGAAGCAAAAGTATCAAACTTGTAAAATTTGGTAAAAGTGTGCAGTGAAGACCAAGTCGCTGCCCTACATATCTGATCAACAGAAGCCTCGTTCTTGAAGGCCCATGTGGAAGCCACAGCCCTAGTGGAATGAGCTGTGATTCTTTCGGGAGGCTGCCGTCCGGCAGTCTCGTAAGCCAATCTGATGATGCTTTTAATCCAAAAAGAGAGAGAGGTAGAAGTTGCTTTTTGACCTCTCCTTTTACCGGAATAAACAACAAACAAGGAAGATGTTTGTCTAAAATCCTTTGTAGCATCTAAATAGAATTTTAGAGCGCGAACAACATCCAAATTGTGCAACAAACGTTCCTTCTTCGAAACTGGTTTCGGACACAGAGAAGGTACGATAATCTCCTGGTTAATGTTTTTGTTAGAAACAACTTTTGGAAGAAAACCAGGTTTAGTACGTAAAACCACCTTATCTGCATGGAACACCAGATAAGGAGGAGAACACTGCAGAGCAGATAATTCTGAAACTCTTCGAGCAGAAGAAATTGCAACCAAAAACAAAACTTTCCAAGATAATAACTTAATATCAACGGAATGTAAGGGTTCAAACGGAACCCCCTGAAGAACTGAAAGAACTAAATTGAGACTCCAAGGAGGAGTCAAAGGTTTGTAAACAGGCTTGATTTTGACCAGAGCCTGAACAAAGGCTTGAACATCTGGCACAGCTGCCAGCTTTTTGTGAAGTAACACAGACAAGGCAGAAATCTGTCCCTTCAGGGAACTTGCAGATAATCCTTTATCCAATCCTTCTTGAAGGAAGGATAGAATCTTAGGAATTTTAACCTTGTCCCAAGGGAATCCTTTAGATTCACACCAACAGATATATTTTTTCCAAATTTTGTGGTAAATCTTTCTAGTTACAGGCTTTCTGGCCTGAACAAGAGTATCGATAACAGAATCTGAGAACCCTCGCTTCGATAAGATCAAGCGTTCAATCTCCAAGCAGTCAGCTGGAGTGAGACCAGATTCGGATGTTCGAACGGACCCTGAACAAGAAGGTCTCGTCTCAAAGGTAGCTTCCATGGTGGAGCCGATGACATATTCACCAGATCTGCATACCAAGTCCTGCGTGGCCACGCAGGAGCTATCAAGATCACCGACGCCCTCTCCTGATTGATCCTGGCTACCAGCCTGGGGATGAGAGGAAACGGCGGGAACACATAAGCTAGTTTGAAGGTCCAAGGTGCTACTAGTGCATCCACTAGAGCCGCCTTTGGATCCCTGGATCTGGACCCGTAGCAAGGAACTTTGAAGTTCTGACGAGAGGCCATCAGATCCATGTCTGGAATGCCCCACAGTTGAGTGACTTGGGCAAAGATTTCCGGATGGAGTTCCCACTCCCCCGGATGCAATGTCTGACGACTCAGAAAATCCGCTTCCCAATTTTCCACTCCTGGGATGTGGATAGCAGACAGGTGGCAGGAGTGAGACTCCGCCCATAGAATGATTTTGGTCACTTCTTCCATCGCTAGGGAACTCCTTGTTCCCCCCTGATGGTTGATGTACGCAACAGTTGTCATGTTGTCTGATTGAAACCGTATGAATTGGCCCTCGCTAGCTGAGGCCAAGCTTTGAGAGCATTGAATATCGCTCTCAGTTCCAGAATATTTATCGGTAGAAGAGATTCTTCCCGAGACCAAAGACCCTGAGCTTTCAGGGATCCCCAGACCGCGCCCCAGCCCATCAGACTGGCGTCGGTCGTGACAATGACCCACTCTGGTCTGCGGAAGGTCATCCCTTGTGACAGGTTGTCCAGGGACAGCCACCAACGGAGTGAGTCTCTGGTCCTCTGATTTACTTGTATCTTCGGAGACAAGTCTGTATAGTCCCCATTCCACTGACTGAGCATGCACAGTTGTAATGGTCTTAGATGAATGCGCGCAAAAGGAACTATGTCCATTGCCGCTACCATCAAACCTATCACTTCCATGCACTGCGCTATGGAAGGAAGAGGAACGGAATGAAGTATCCGACAAGAGTCTAGAAGCTTTGTTTTTCTGGCTTCTGTCAGAAAAATCCTCATTTCTAAGGAGTCTATTATTGTACCCAAGAAGGGAACCCTTGTTGACGGAGATAGAGAACTCTTTTCCACGTTCACTTTCCATCCGTGAGATCTGAGAAAGGCCAGGACAATATCCGTGTGAGCCTTTGCTTGAGGAAGGGACGACGCTTGAATCAGAATGTCGTCCAAGTAAGGTACTACGGCAATGCCCCTTGGTCTTAGCACAGCTAGAAGGGACCCTAGTACCTTTGTGAAAATCCTTGGAGCAGTGGCTAATCCGAAAGGAAGCGCCACGAACTGTTAATGCTTGTCCAGGAATGCGAACCTTAGGAACCGATGATGTTCCTTGTGGATAGGAATATGTAGATACGCATCCTTTAAATCCACCGTGGTCATGAATTGACCTTCCTGGATGGAAGGAAGAATTGTTCGAATGGTTTCCATCTTGAACGATGGAACCTTGAGAACCTTGTTTAAGATCTTGAGATCTAAGATTGGTCTGAACGTTCCCTCTTTTTTGGGAACTATGAACAGATTGGAGTAGAACCCCATCCCTTGTTCTCCTAAAGGAACAGGATGAATCACTCCCATTTTTAACAGGTCTTCTACACAATGTAAGAATGCCTGTCTTTTTATGTGGTCTGAAGACAACTGAGACCTGTGGAACCTCCCCCTTGGGGGAAGCCCCTTGAACTCCAGAAAATAACCTTGGGAGACTATTTCTAGCGCCCAAGGATCCAGAACATCTCTTGCCCAAGCCTGAGCGAAGAGAGAGAGTCTGCCCCCCACCAGATCCGGTCCCGGATCGGGGGCCAACATTTCATGCTGTCTTGGTAGCAGTGGCAGGTTTCTTGGCCTGCTTTCCCTTGTTCCAGCCTTGCATTGGTCTCCAAGCTGGCTTGGCTTGAGAAGAATTACCCTCTTGCTTAGAGGACGTAGCACTTTGGGCTGGTCCGTTTCTACGAAAGGGACGAAAATTAAGTTTATTTTTTGCCTTGAAAGGCCGATCCTGAGGAAGGGCGTGGCCCTTACCCCCAGTGATATCAGAGATGATATCTTTCAAGTCAGGGCCAAACAGCGTTTTCCCCTTGAAAGGAATGTTAAGTAGCTTGTTCTTGGAAGACGCATCAGCTGACCAAGATTTCAACCAAAGCGCTCTGCGCGCCACAATAGCAAACCCAGAGTTCTTAGCCGCTAACCTAGCCAATTGCAAAGTGGCGTCTAAGGTGAAAGAATTAGCCAATTTGAGAGCATTGATTCTGTCCATAATCTCCTCATAAGGAGGAGAATCACTAACGACCGCCTTTACCAGCTCATCAAACCAGAAACACGCGGCTGTAGCGACAGGGACAATGCATGAAATTGGTTGTAGAAGGTAACCCTGCTGAACAAACATCTTTTTAAGTAAACCTTCTAATTTTTTATCCATAGGATCTTTGAAAGCACAACTATCTTCTATGGGTATAGTGGTGCGTTTGTTTAAGGTGGAAACCGCTCCCTCGACCTTGGGGACTGTCTGCCATAAGTCCTTTCTGGGGTCGACCATAGGAAACAATTTTTTAAATATGGGGGGAGGGACGAAAGGAATACCAGGCCTTTCCCATTCTTTATTTACAATGTCCGCCACCCGCTTGGGTATAGGAAAAGCTTCTGGGAGCCCCGGGACCTCTAGGAACTTGTCCATTTTACATAGTTTCTCTGGGATGACCAACTTGTCACAATCATCCAGAGTGGATAATACCTCCTTAAGCAGAATGCGGAGATGTTCCAACTTAAATTTAAACGTAATCACATCAGGTTCAGCTTGTTGAGAAATGTTCCCTGAATCAGTAATTTCTCCCTCAGACAAAACCTCCCTGGCCCCATCAGACTGGTTTAGGGGCCCTTCAGAACCATTATTATCAGCGTCGTCATGCTCTTCAGTATCTAAAACAGAGCAGTCGCGCTTACGCTGATAAGTGTTCATTTTGGCTAAAATGTTTTTGACAGAATTATCCATTACAGCCGTTAATTGTTGCATAGTAAGGAGTATTGGCGCGCTAGATGTACTAGGGGCCTCCTGAGTGGGCAAGACTCGTGTAGACGAAGGAGGGAATGATGCAGTACCATGCTTACTCCCCTCACTTGAGGAATCATCTTGGGCATCATTGTCATTGTCACATAAATCACATTTATTTAAATGAGAAGGAATTCTGGCTTCCCCACATTCAGAACACAGTCTATCTGGTAGTTCAGACATGTTAAACAGGCATAAACTTGATAACAAAGTACAAAAAACGTTTTAAAATAAAACCGTTACTGTCACTTTAAATTTTAAACTGAACACACTTTATTACTGCAATTGCGAAAAAATATGAAGGAATTGTTCAAAATTCACCAAAATTTCACCACAGTGTCTTAAAGCCTTAAAAGTATTGCACACCAAATTTGGAAGCTTTAACCCTTAAAATAACGGAACCGGAGCCGTTTTTAACCTTAACCCCTTTACAGTCCCTGGTATCTGCTTTGCTGAGACCCAACCAAGCCCAAAGGGGAATACGATACCAAATGACGCCTTCAGAAAGTCTTTTCTAAGTATCAGAGCTCCTCACACATGCGACTGACTGCATGTCATGCCTCTCAAAAACAAGTGCGCAACACCGGCGCGAAAATGAGGCTCTGCCTATGATTTGGGAAAGCCCCTAAAGAATAAGGTGTCTAAAACAGTGCCTGCCGATATAATCTTATCAAAATACCCAGATTAAATGATTCCTCAAGGCTAAATATGTGTTAATAATGAATCGATTTAGCCCAGAAAAAGTCTACAGTCTTAATAAGCCCTTGTGAAGCCCTTATTTACTATCTTAATAAACATGGCTTACCGGATCCCATAGGGAAAATGACAGCTTCCAGCATTACATCGTCTTGTTAGAATGTGTCATACCTCAAGCAGCAAGAGACTGCTCACTGTTCCCCCAACTGAAGTTAATTGCTCTCAACAGTCCTGTGTGGAACAGCCATGGATTTTAGTAACGGTTGCTAAAATCATTTTCCTCATACAAACAGAAATCTTCATCTCTTTTCTGTTTCTGAGTAAATAGTACATACCAGCACTATTTTAAAATAACAAACTCTTGATTGAATAATAAAAACTACAGTTAAACACTAAAAAACTCTAAGCCATCTCCGTGGAGATGTTGCCTGTACAACGGCAAAGAGAATGACTGGGGTAGGCGGAGCCTAGGAGGGATCATGTGACCAGCTTTGCTGGGCTCTTTGCCATTTCCTGTTGGGGAAGAGAATATCCCACAAGTAAGGATGACGCCGTGGACCGGACACACCTATGTTGGAGAAAATGTATCAGAACATTCGAAGAAATTAAAAATAGCTTTAACCTCTCCAATAAGGAGTTCTTTGCGTTTTTACAAGTAAGGCATTATGCATCAGAGCTAATGAAGGAGGCAGAGTGGCAATGGGAATTAGGAGGTTAAGAGGACTGGCTCACGTTAGTTAAGAAGGTACGCATGTCCATCTCCTACTGCTACTACCTTTTAGGAGCTGGGGAAGGGAGACACACTCTTGAGAAAATTGCTCAAGATTGGTGATTAATTATGGCTCAGGAACATATTGATTATAAATTTATACAAAAATCTATACACAAAGTGGCCCAGGCCACCCTCTCAGCAACATGGAGAGAGGCCCACCTTAAGTTACTACATAAATTTCACTATACCCCGGAAAAAGGCCATAAGCTTCAGAATACAAATTTTTATAAATGCCCTAAATGTTCTCTGGCTGCGGCTGACCTCGTACATATGTTGTTTAATTGCCCTTTGATTAGGCAATTTTGGTGCAAACTAGAATTCTGGATCAACACTTCTCTTAAGATTTCCCCTCTGGAAATGTCGGCAAGTTTAATTATGTTTTGTTTGGATAATCAGAAAGAACAACAATTAAATGAGAAGATAATAAGTGTCTCTATCCTGGCAGCTAGGTACTTAATATTTAAAAAATGGAAGTCAAAAGAAATACCCAGTGTGGCAGAAATAAAAAACTACCTCAAAAAACAATGCATCTTAGAACAACGAGACACGAATATTAACAACGAGTCTGATATTAGAAATTATTTTGGTAAATGGGCACTATTTATTAAGTCTCTCCCGACCACTGTGATAGATTACATTATATTTCCCTTTCAGAACACAGAATTGGTAATATTGGGGATATGGTAACTGGATAAGACCTGAAGGAGTTACGGTGGGGGGGAGAGGAAAAGAGAGGACATTTCTCCCCTTCTATTTTTTTTTTTCTTCCCTCCCTATATGTTGTTGTGTCGAAAGTTAACAGCTGTGATCTGCAAGTGCAATAGTAGTAGTATAATGCTGATATAATGTGGATCAACTAAGTGGCTTCTTTGAAGATTGACCTTAAGTATACTAACACTACAATAATATGGAGATAATTTCTGAATATCATCTGTGTTTCATAGAATATAAATAACATATTGGAATTCTCTGTGTTAATTATATATATATGTTGAAGAGGGAAGGGGAAAGGAAGGAAAAATTGATTGCTTTATTTTTTGTTCCTATTTTTTGTTTCTTCTGTTTTTGGTTAGAAAAAACACAGAAATAAAAATTCAACAGAAAATCTTTAAAGATTAACCCCTTAATGACCGAGGACGTACGCCATACGTCCTCAGAAAAAAGGCAGTTAACGCCTGAGGACGTATGGCGTACGTCCTCGGTTTGGAAAGCAGCTGGAAGCGATCCTCATCGCTTCTAGCTGCTTTCCGGTTATTGCAGGATGCCTCAATATCGAGGCATTCTGCAATAACAATTTGTACCCCTCCGGTGCAGAGAGAGCCACTCTGTGGCCCTTTCTACACCGGACATCGATGGCCGCAATCGTTGGTGGGTGGGAGCTGCAGTGGGAGGCGGGTGGGCGGCCATCGATGGCTTCAGATACACAGAGGGGGGCGGGGTCAGGGGCGCGCACAGACACGCACGCGTGCACGGGGGATCGGCGGGCGGGCGCGTGCACGGGAGGGAGCGGGTGGGAACCGCTTACACTACAGAAATAATCATGTAGTAAGTGGGAGGAAGAGGGGGAATAAATGCCCCCAAAAAGTAATCTAAGGGATCTGGGAGGGGGTGGGGGTAGGGGTTGGTCGTGGGGAAGCTACACTACAGAAAAATGTAAAAAAAAAAAAAAAAAAGAGAAAAAAATATTGTTAACTGGGTACTGGCAGACAGCTGCCAGTACCCAAGATGGCCCCCAATAAGGCAGGGGGGGGGGTTAGAGAGCTGTTTTTGGGGGGGGATCAGGGAGGTTGGGGGCTAAGGGGGGATCCTACAAAGTAGCATATGTAAATATGCTAAAGATGTATTTTTTGTTTTTTTTTAAAAACTTTTATTTTAGTACTGTCAGACTTTCTGCCAGTACTTAAGATGGCGGGGACAATTGTGGGGTGGGGGAGGGAAGGGAGCTGTTTGGGAGATATCAGGGGGTCTGATGTGTCAGGTGGGAGGCTGATCTCTACACTAAAGCTAAAATTAACCCAGCAAGCTCCCTACAAACTACCTAATTAACCCCTTGACTGCTAGCCATAATACATGTGTGATGCGCAGCAGCACTTTGCGGCCTTCTAATTACCAAAAAGCAACGCCAAAGTCATATATGTCTGCTATTTCTGAACAAAGGGGATCCCAGAGAAGCATTTACAACTATTTGTGCCATAATTGCACATGCTGTTTGTAAATAATTTCAGTGAGAAACCTAAAATTGTGAAAAATTTCGCGTTTTTTTTTAATTTGATTGCATTTGGCGGTGAAATGGTGGCATGAAATATACCAAAATGGGCCTAGATCAATACTTGGGGTTGTCTACTACACTACACTGAAGCTAAAATTAACCCTAGAAGCTCCCTACATGCTCCCTAATTAACCCCTTCACTGCTGGGCATAATACACATGTGGTGCGCAGTCGCATTTAGCAGCCTTCTAATTAGTAAAAAGCAAAACCAAAGCCATATATGTCTGCTATTTATGAACAAAGGGGATCCCAGAGAAGCATTTACAACCATGTATGCTATAATTGCATAAGTTTTTTGTAAATAATTTCAGTGAGAAACCTAAAGTTTGTGAAAAAAATTGTGAAAAAGTGAACATTTTTTTTTATTTGATCGCATTTGGCGGTGAAATGGTGGCATGAAATATACCAAAATGGGCCTAGATCAATACTTTGGGATGTCTTCTAAAAATAAATATATACATGTCAGGGGATATTCAGGGATTCCTGAAAGATATCAGTGTTCTAATGTAACTAGCGCTAATTTTGAAAAAAAGTGGTTTGGAAATAGCAAAGTGCTACTTGTATTTATGGCCCTATAACTTGCAAAAAAAGCAAAGAACATGTAAACATTGGGTATTTCTAAACTCAGGACAAAATTTAGAAACTATTTAGCATGGTTTTTGTTTGGTGGTTGTAGATGTAAAACAGATTTTGGGGGTCAAAGTTAGAAAAAGTGTGTTTTTTTCTATTTTTTCCTCATATTTTATAATTTGTTTTATAGTAAATTATAAGATATGAGGAAAATAATGGTATATTTTGAAAGTCCATTTAATGGCGAGAAAAACGGTATATAATATGTGTGGGTACATTAAATGAGCAAGGGGAAAATTACAGCTAAACACAAACACCGCAGAAATTTAAAAATAGCCTTGGTCCCAAACGGACAGAAAATGGAAAAGTGCTGTGGTCATTAAGGGGTTAAGGAATGACAGATTGAAACCTAATAATAAGGTTATTATGGGTTGAAAAAAAAAAAAGCTCACAATATACCAGAGGGCCTCCTCTTTTCTTTTGTTTATAGGCATAATATTTTATGGATTGTCTACTGATGTTTGGTTTTCAAATGTCTGTTTATTCTTTCTTTTTTTTTTCTTTTCTCTCTGAAGCTATATGAAAATATATAAAGCTGTTGAATTATAATAAAAATGATTATTAAAAATAAATAAATTGCATGCTCTATCTGAATCACAAACGAAAAAATGTGGGTTCAATGTCCCTTTAAACAAAATAGTGGCCTAACATTAGATAGTCATCAGGTTGATTACAAATTGCATTTTAAATCAGTGGGGAACAAGTGAAAGTTACCACTCAGCTCCCAAACAATTCTATGAAAAAAACAATGTTTAATTTTTACCATCAAAATATTACAAGTGGAGAACTAATTTTAACTCTAAGTAAAAAATTAGCGCAACAACATTACTGCTGGTATTACAAGATAAAAGTAAAAATTTAGTAAGCAAGCGAAAGTCTCAGGCTTGCTAACCTCAGGACTTTGGATATCGCGGCCATGCTAAATCTCTCTCCCTATAGATTTCTATGGGGCGTGGATCTTGCAGTGTTCCAGAGGATTATTTTATTTAATCTTGTCTGAGCGGAGAGTTTCATATCATCAGACCCTTTGGACCAGATTACAAGTGGAGTGCTAATTAATACTCCAACTTGAGCATCAAATACCAAAGTTAGAATATTGCATGCTCATTTTCGTATTCCCCCATAGAAGTCAATAGAGAAAAAAAAAAGTGGAGAAAAAACACCCTACTCGCACGCAAACCCAATTGCATATTCTCATGTGTGCTAACCTGACATGAAAATATGAATATTTCACATTCCAATGTTCTTCACATACAAGAATATGTTCTATTTATTAATAAATATATATTTCTATATATATCTATACCTATATACATATACATGATTATATATAGGTATAGATATATACAGATAGATATTATTTTTATTATTATTATAATCATTTATTTGTATAGCGCCGCCAAAATCCGTAGCGCTGGGTACAATGATAAAATAAAAAACATAACAAAACTAAACAAATCTAGTACAGGAGGAACAGAGCCCTAATCCGGAGAGCTCACAGTCTATAGGTTTAGGGTGCAGAGACATAAGGTTGGGGTAGCTTGTTACATCGGTTGTAGTTGCAGCAGTGAGTCAGGCAGTTCATGTA
The DNA here is from genome assembly GCF_027579735.1 of Bombina bombina. Lineage (NCBI taxonomy): Eukaryota > Metazoa > Chordata > Amphibia > Anura > Bombinatoridae > Bombina > Bombina bombina. Next base: position 594,514,348 of record NC_069504.1, read on the forward strand.
CATGTATTAGTTTGGTTTGGATGAGGGATGGAGGAGAGATGGTAAGCCTCCATCCTCTGAATAGGTGAGTTTTCAAGGAGCGTCTGAAGCTATAGAAGGTTGGAGACAGTCTTATGGAGCAGGGTACAGAGTTCCAGAGGACAGGAGCAGCATGTGCGAAGTCTTGGAGGCGGGAGTGGGATGTAGAGATAGCAGGAGTGTAGAGACATAGGTCAGAGGTTGATCGAAGAGGACGAGATGGAGAATATTTCACGATGAGAGAGGAAATATAGTTGGGAGTTAGACTGTTGAGTGATTTGTAAGTTAGGGTTAATACTTTAAATTGTATTCTGGAGTATATGGGGAGCCAGTGTAGAGACTGGCAGAGTGGAGCAGCTGATGTAGATCGGCGACTTAGGTGGATGAGTTTAGCAGAAGCATTCATAATAGATTGGAGGGAGGAGAAGCTGTTTTTTTTGGAAGGCCATTTAGGAGTAGATTGCAATAATCAATGTGTGACAAAATGAGGGAATGAATAAGTATTTTTGTAGTTTTTTGAGTAAGTAAGGGACGAATTCTGGAAATGTTGCGTAGGTGTGAAAGGCAGGGTTTGGTAAGCGCTTGCATATGTGGGTTGAATGTGAGTTCTGAGTCTAGTGTGACCCCAAGACAGCAGACCTGGAGTGAGGTGTTGAGAATAGAGTCTTCAACTGTCAGAGAAATGTCAGGTGTTGATGTCTCGAAGAGGGGGGTTAAGAAGCAGCTCAGTTTTGGACAGATTGAGTTGGAGGTAGTGTGAAGACATCCAAGAGGAAATTGCAGAGAGGCAGTCAGAAATCTGGTTGAGTAAAGAGGGAGAGATATCAGGAGAGGAAACATAGATTTGGGTATCATCAGCATATAAGTGGTACTGGAATCCAAAGGAGGCTATGACAGAGCCTTGCGGTACTCCAACTGAGAGAGGCATAGGATCACAAGATATGGTGTTAAAGGAAACTGAAAACGAGCAGTTTGAGAGATATGAGGCAAACCAGGAGAGGGCTGTGTCTCGGGGATGCCAAATGTATGTAGTATTTTTAGGAGGAGAGGATGGTCAACTGTGTCAGAAGCTGTGGACAGGTCAAGAATAATTAGTAAGGAGTAATGGCCTTTTGCTTTAGCTGATAACAGGTGTGACAGAAAGCAAGGCCTGGTTATAAATGGAAGATATTTAAGACCAAGCATTGTACATGCTATTTCTCCTTTCAGTTAAAACCCCAGGGAGAAAGAGTGTGTATTTGATTATGCAGTTGATAAACTGTGTTCTGGGTCCCTGGGGTTTGGGATAATTGGAGAGAGGGTGGGCCATTATCCCAGACAGCTAATCACAGGTGTGGTTAATTAGAAGTTGTGAGGGTTTAAATAGCAGCCTCACTTAGGCCTTGAGAGAGAGTTACACAGCTACAGAAGCTGGTGTGTGTGTTTGTTACACTGTGTAAAAGACTTTTGTTCCTGTGAACTGTAAAAGGACATTATTTTTACAAAGCACTTGTGGAATGCTGTGAAGTGCTGGGACACATTTAAAAGTACTTAACTTTGCTGCAGAGGAAGGATTTCCCTCTTTTGAAAAAATAAAGCCTTTTAAACTACAGTGATTGTCCTGTGCTGCATTTGTGCCCTAGAAGACCGTGGTTAAAAGTGTTTCCTGTTACACTTGGTGGAGAATACGGGCAACCACATTGTATGTCTGTGGGCATAATAATCTGCAAGCAACATGGAGGAAGTCATTAAAGCTTTGGTCCATTCTAATGCTATACAGCAGGAGACTAACAGAAAAGCTGCTGAAAATAGTGCAGCACTGCAAAAGTTGGTCTTGGCCCAGTCAGAGAGTGCTATGTTGCTGGCTAAATCACAGAAGGAGAACACTGAATTGTTGATACAACAGATGGCTGCTGTGCAAGCTGAGACATTCAGGAAGACCCGGGAGGAGCAGCAAAGTGCTACACAGACTCTGCAACGAGAGGTTCAAGCCATATCAGAAAGACTGAACTCTGAATATGTTGGTGGCAGCCAAGGTTCCAGAGTAATAAGGGCTAGTCATTATCTTCAAAAAATGACAGCAGCTGATGATGTTGAGGCGTATCTTTTGGCATTTGAACGCACAGCAGAAAGAGAAAAATGGCCGACAGTTGAGTGGGCGAGTATACTTGCGCCATTTCTTAGTGGTGAACCTCAGAAGGCCTACTTTGATTTAGAGCCAGCACAAGCCAGTGACTATGAGAAATTGAAAGCAGAAATCCTTGCACGCCTTGGGGTGACTTCGGCAGTCCGTGCACAAAGATTCCATTCCTGGATGTTTTCATCTCATAATGCTGCAAGATCCCAGATGTTCGACCTTATACACCTTGCCAGGAAGTGGCTGCAACCAGAGGTTAATTCGGCTACCAAAATAGTGGAACTACTGGTGATGGACCGGTTTCAGCATGGATTACCTGCGGCGGTGGGTTAATCAAGGTGATCCTCAAACAGCGGATCAGTTGATTGTATTGGTCGAAAGATTTATAGCTTCAGGAGAAGTTTTGCAACAATCTTCAATGGATCAGCCCCACAATCCCAAGTCCCAGAGCTCTACAAGAACTGGTAAGACTGTTCAGGGGATAAAGGGGATAAGAGAGTAGCAGGTGTATAGGCAAAACACCAGAGACATTTCCCCAGGAATTAAGTAAACATTTAAATATAACCAACCTGTAAGATGTTTTAAATGTAATGAGGTTGGGCATATTGCTAGAGACTGTGATAAAGATGAATTTATGGACTGTAATGTTGCACATTCACTATTGTCTAATAGCAACAGCTCTGTTAATAATGATTCCCATTGGTGTACTGTGACGGTTAATGGTAAAGTGTCTAGGGCTTTGCTTGATTCAGGAAGTATGGTCACACTAGTGGCTAAATCTTTAGTACCAGATGCAGCATTAGATTATGGGGAAAAAATGGGAATTATCTGTGTTCATGGAGATAAACGGGAATATCCTACAGCTGAGGTGGAGATTGAGACTCAGTGTGGTAAATTAAAATATTGTGTTGGTATAGTACCAAATTTAGCCAATGAGGTGGTGATAGGGAGAGATTTTCCAAAATTTCTGGAGTTATGGGAATCTCCAGAAATATGTCAAACTTCTGATATTTATGTATTTCCTTTCTCTGAAACTGATTTTGAAGGGGGTTCCATTGAAAAGGAGAAAAATAAGATTTATTGCCCTATGCCTGTATTAGTAGGTGATCAACCTTCTCAGAGTAATGAAGTACCAAGTACTAGCTCAGAAAATATTGATGATTTGATAGATCTGGTTGGTGGCCCTGGTAATTTTAAAAAAGCCCAAATGGGAGGATCCAACATTGGTAGAGGCAAGAAATAATATCAGGGTTATAAATGATGTTGTGACACAGCCAGGAAATGTCTTACCCTATCCTTATTTTGAAGCAGTTAATGATTTGGTATATCGTGTAGAGAAGAAAGGAACAGACATTGTTAAACAACTTTTGGTGCCCCAGACTTTTAGGAACACTGTATTAAATCTTGCACATAACCACATTCTAGGGGGGCATTTGAGAGTTGAGAAAACCAAATAGAGAGAGTTCTTAGAAGGTTTTATAGGCCAGGGATATTTGTAGCCATCAAGGATTATTGTGCTTCATGCCCTAAGTGTCAACTTACAGCTCCTGCTAAAGATTTTCATAACCCTTTAGTGCCCTTGCCTATAACTGATGTGCCTTTTGAAAGAATTGCTATGGACTTGGTGGGTCCGCTGGTTAAATCTGCTAGAGGACATCAGTATATACCGGTAATCCTTAATTATGCTACACGCTATCCTGAGGCAGTTCCCCTTCGTAACATCTCTGCAAAATCTATAGCAAAAGAACTCATGCTAATGTTTAGCAGGGTCGGGATACCTAAGGAAATTTTGACAGACCAAGGAACTCCATTTATGTCCAGGGTTACAAAAGAATTGTGTAAGTTGTTTGGCATAAAACAACTAAGGACCTCAGTATATCACCCTCAGACTGATGGTTTAGTAGAAAGGTTTAACAAAACTCTCAAAAGTATGCTAAGAAAGGTAATTGACACAGATGGGAAAAATTGGGACCTTCTGTTACCCTATTTAATGTTCTCTATCAGGGAGGTTCCCCAGGCTTCTACAGGTTTTTCCCCATTTGAACTGTTATATGGGCGGCATCCCAGGGGATTACTAGATATAGTTAAAGAGACTTGGGAGCAAGAGACAACACCTTATCGAAGTATTATTGAACATATTTCCCAAATGCAGGATCGTATGGAAGCTGTCATGCCCATTGTAAGGGAACATATGGGAAAAGCACAGGAAGCACAAAAGTACAGCTACAACCGTAATGCTAGAGCCAGGTGTTTCAACCTAGGGATAGGGTGTTAGTTCTGGTCCCTACAGTTGAAAATAAATTCTTGGCTACTTGGCAGGGCCCATATGAGATAATTGAGAAAGTGGGTGATGTTAATTACAAAGTAAGTCAGCCAGGGAGAAGGAAACCGGAGCAAATATATCATATAAATCTGTTAAAACCTTGGAAAGATAGGGAAGTTTTAGTTGCCTTAAAACCTACAGAACTCCCTGTCACTGAACCAGAGGTAAATATATCGGAAACCCTATCTGTACATCAGAAGCGAGAGGTCAAGGATTTTATTAGAATAAACAAAGAGGTATTTTCTGTGGTACCGGGAAAAACTAATGTTATTAAGCATGACATAATAACAGAACCAGGGAAGAAGGTCTGCCTTAAATCCTATAGGGTCCCTGAGGCTCGTAGAAAGGCTATTAAACTGGAGGTAGAAAAAATGTTAAAGCTTGGGGTAATTGAGGAATCACAAAGTGAGTGGAACAGTCCAATCGTGCTTGTTCCAAAGCCGGATGGTTCATTAAGGTTCTGTAATGACTTTCGTAAGCTTAATTGTGTTTCCAAATTTGATACCTACCCAATGCCTAGAGTAGATGAGTTAATAGAAAGGCTAGGAAAAGCACGTTATCTCACTACAATTGATTTAACGAAAGGGTATTGGCAGGTGCCTCTCACTAGTCAAGCAAAGGAAAAGACAGCTTTTTCAACCCCAGAGGGCTTATTTCAGTATACGGTGTTGCCATTTGGTTTACATGGGGCCCCGGCAACATTCCAGAGGATGATAGATAGAATTCTGAAACCCCATGTTCGTTATGCGGCAGCATATTTGGATGATGTTATAATTTATAGTACAGATTGGGAATTCCATCTTCCAAAAGTTCAAGCAGTACTTGATGCAATACGGTCCGCTGGGTTAACTGCCAATCCTGCAAAATGTACTGTTGGTTTACAGGAAGCTATGTACTTGGGTTATACTATTGGTAGAGGATTAGTTAAACCTCAGACAACAAAAGTAGAGGCCATACAGAACTGGCCACAGCCTCTAACTAAAAAACAAGTAAGAGCATTTATTGGGATAACTAGTTATTATAGAAGGTTTATCCCGAATTTCGCTACAATTGCGGCACCCTTGACAGATCTCACAAAAGCAAGGGCCCCAATTATGATAAAATGGTCCCCAGAAGCAGAACAAGCTTTTAACCATTTGAAAGATGCCCTTTGTGCCCATCCAGTTTTGGTAACCCCCAATTTCGCTAAAGATTTTATTGTACAGACAGATGCCTCTGATGTTGGTTTAGGAGCAGTTCTCTCGCAGGAGTGTCAGGGAGAAGAGCATCCTGTCCTTTTCCTAAGCAGAAAACTTATTTCACAGGAAAAGAACTATTCTATAGTGGAGAAAGAATGCCTTGCCATTAAGTGGGCTTTAGAGACACTTAGGTACTATCTGTTGGGAAGAAAATTTAAATTAATAACATATCATGCTTCTCTCACATGGATGAGTCAGAATAAGGAAACAAATTCAAGGGTTACTAGGTGGTTTCTTTGCTTGCAACCCTTCAATTTTACTGTTGAGCACAGGGCTGGTCTTTTGCAGGGCAATGCTGATGGTTTGTCTCGGGTACATTCATTGATATCCATGGTTGCTCAACCCACTGGGTGTGAGCTGGGGGGGAGGATATGTGACAGAAAGCAAGGCCTGGTTATAAATGGAAGATATTTAAGACCAAGCATTGTACATGCTATTTCTCCTTTCAGTTAAAACCCCAGGGAGAAAGAGTGTGTATTTGATTATGCAGTTGATAAACTGTGTTCTGGGTCCCTGGGGTTTGGGATAATTGGAGAGAGGGCAGGCCATTATCCCAGACAGCTGTGAAGCTGTCCAGCAGCTAATCACAGGTGTGGCTAATTAGAAGTTGTGAGGGTTTAAATAGCAGCCTCACTTAGGCCTTGAGAGAGAGTTACACAGCTACAGAAGCTGGTGTGTGTGTTTGTTACACTGTGTAAAAGACTTTTGTTCCTGTGAACTGTAAAAGGACATTATTTTTACAAAGCACTTGTGGAATGCTGTGAAGTGCTGGGACACATTTGAAAGTACTTAACTTTGCTGCAGAGGAAGGCTTTCCCTCTTTTGAAAAAATAAAGCCTTTTAAACTACAGTGACTGTCCTGTGCTGCATTTGTGCCCTAGAAGACCGTGGTTAAAAGTGTTTCCTGTTACACAGGTCATTTGTTACTTTAGCAAGAGCGGTTTCTGTTTAGTGTTTAGGGTGGAAACGAGATAGTAGTGGATCAAGTAAGGAGTAAGTTGTGAGAAATTTAGTTAGCCGATTATAGACTAGTCGTTCCAATAATTTTGAAGCAAAGAGAAGTAAGAAGACCGGTCGATAATTAGAAGGCATGGAGGGGTCAAGCAAGGGCTTTTTTAGGATTGGTATGATTGACGCATGCTTGAATGTGTCAGGAAATGTGCCAGCGGTGAGAGATTGGTTAAAGAGATGAGTTAGGGTAGGGGTTAGTGAAGCAGAGAGAGAGGGAATAACTTGTGAAGGAATAGGGTCAAGTGGGCAAGTTGTGAGGTGAGCCAAGGATAGGAGTGCAAAGACTTCTTCCTCTGTTACAGGAGGGAAGTAGCATAGAGTTTTGTTAATAGAAGGGGTGGGTAGTATTGCTGGTTTTGAGGGGTGTGAGGTGCAGATCTCTTTTCTAATGGTGTCAATTTTATTTTTCAAGTAATCAGCAATAATTTGAGCAGTGAGGTTGGTAGTGAGCGGGGATGCAGGCAGACATAGAAGGGAGTTAAAGGTTGAGAACAGCTTTCTGGGGTTGGATGTGTGAGATGACACAAGGGAGGAGAAATAGACTTGTTTGGCCAGGCTGAGCACAGAGTTGTAGGACTTAAGGGGGAATTTATAATGCTTGAAATCAGCACAGGTGCGTGATTTCCTCCACTGCCATTCAGCAGCCCGTGAGCATCACTGAAGAAATCTGGTCTGTTTGGTGTGCCATGGTTGCCATCAAGTGATTTATGTACGTCGAAGAGTGGAGGGTGCAGTTTTGTCAAGGGTTGATTTTAGTGCCGAATTATACTGTAGAGTCACGAGGTTTGGACAAGAGAGAGATGAAATGTCAGAGAACAGAGGACTCAGTTAAGTGGAAAAGTCTGTGAGATCCAAGTCATTTAAATTCCTGTAAGGTAGCAGTTTTTTGAGGGCTTGCAAAGATGTGGCAGGTAAAGTAAGAGAGAAAGTTAGTAGATGGTGGTCAGAGAGAGGAAAGGGGAAGTTAAGGGAGTTGGAAACAGCACAGAGATTAGTGAAGACCAGGTATATTGAGTTGCCTTCACAGTGGGTTGGAAATGTTGTCCACTGGGACAGGCCTAGAGAGGTGATAAGGGATAGAAGTTTAGAGGCAGCAGGCATGTTAGGCTTATCAAGGGGTATGTTGAAGTCCCCTAAGATGAGAGAAGGGACATTACAAGAGAGAAAATGTGGAAGCCAGGCTTCAAAGTGATCCAGAAATTGTGATGCTGGGCCAGGGGGCAGATAGATAACTGCAATACAAAGACCTATAGGGGAGAAGAGGCAGATAGCATGAACTGCAAAAGATGAGAAGGAAAGAGAAGGGGTGAAGAAATGCAGTGAAAGGTAATGTGTGGAGACAGGAGAATACCTACTCCTCTTCCCTGTTTGTCTCCAGGCCTGGGAGTGTGACTGAAGTGCAGGCCGCCATAGGACAGAGAGGCTACAGCAGTTGTGTTAGAGGAGGAAAGCCAAGTTTCAGTGAGGTCTAACAGGCTAAGTGAACGAGAAAACAGAATTTATGTTTACCTGATAAATTTCTTTCTCCAACGGTGTGTCCGGTCCACGGCGTCATCCTTACTTGTGGGATATTCTCTTCCCCAACAGGAAATGGCAAAGAGCCCAGCAAAGCTGGTCACATGATCCCTCCTAGGCTCCGCCTACCCCAGTCATTCGACCGACGTTAAGGAGGAATATTTGCATAGGAGAAACCATATGGTACCGTGGTGACTGTAGTTAAAGAAAATAAAATATCAGACCTGATTAAAAAAACCAGGGCGGGCCGTGGACCGGACACACCGTTGGAGAAAGAAATTTATCAGGTAAACATAAATTCTGTTTTCTCCAACATAGGTGTGTCCGGTCCACGGCGTCATCCTTACTTGTGGGAACCAATACCAAAGCTTTAGGACACGGATGAAGGGAGGGAGCAAATCAGGTCACCTAAATGGAAGGCACCACGGCTTGCAAAACCTTTCTCCCAAAAATAGCCTCAGAAGAAGCAAAAGTATCAAACTTGTAAAATTTGGTAAAAGTGTGCAGTGAAGACCAAGTCGCTGCCCTACATATCTGATCAACAGAAGCCTCGTTCTTGAAGGCCCATGTGGAAGCCACAGCCCTAGTGGAATGAGCTGTGATTCTTTCGGGAGGCTGCCGTCCGGCAGTCTCGTAAGCCAATCTGATGATGCTTTTAATCCAAAAAGAGAGAGAGGTAGAAGTTGCCTTTTGACCTCTCCTTTTACCTGAATAAACAACAAACAAGGAAGATGTTTGTCTAAAATCCTTTGTAGCATCTAAATAGAATTTTAGAGCGCGAACAACATCCAAATTGTGCAACAAACGTTCCTTCTTTGAAACTGGTTTTGGACACAGAGAAGGTACGATAATCTCCTGGTTAATGTTTTTGTTAGAAACAACTTTTGGAAGAAAACCAGGTTTAGTACGTAAAACCACCTTATCTGCATGGAACACCAGATAAGGAGGAGAACACTGCAGAGCAGATAATTCTGAGACTCTTCTAGCAGAAGAAATCGCAACTAAAAACAAAACTTTCCAAGATAATAACTTAATATCAACGGAATGTAAGGGTTCAAACGGAACCCCCTGAAGAACTGAAAGAACTAAATTGAGACTCCAAGGAGGAGTCAAAGGTTTGTAAACAGGCTTGATTCTAACCAGAGCCTGAACAAAGGCTTGAACATCTGGCACAGCTGCCAGCTTTTTGTGAAGTAATACCGACAAGGCAGAAATCTGTCCCTTCAGGGAACTTGCAGATAATCCTTTTTCCAATCCTTCTTGAAGGAAGGATAGAATCCTAGGAATCTTAACCTTGTCCCAAGGGAATCCTTTAGATTCACACCAACAGATATATTTTTTCCAAATTTTGTGGTAAATCTTTCTAGTCACAGGCTTTCTGGCCTGAACAAGAGTATCGATAACAGAATCTGAGAATCCTCGCTTCGATAAAATCAAGCGTTCAATCTCCAAGCAGTCAGCTGGAGTGAAACCAGATTCGGATGTTCGAACGGACCCTGAACAAGAAGGTCTCGTCTCAAAGGTAGCTTCCAAGGTGGAGCCGATGACATATTCACCAGATCTGCATACCAAGTCCTGCGTGGCCACGCAGGAGCTATCAAGATCACCGACGCCCTCTCCTGCTTGATCCTGGCTATCAGCCTGGGGATGAGAGGAAATGGCGGGAACACATAAGCTAGTTTGAAGGTCCAAGGTGCCACTAGTGCATCCACTAGAGCCGCCTTGGGATCCCTGGATCTGGCCCCGTAGCAAGGAACCTTGAAGTTCTGACGAGAGGCCATCAGATCCATGTCTGGAATGCCCCACAGGTGAGTGACTTGGGCAAAGATTTCCGGATGGAGTTCCCACTCCCCCGGATGCAATGTCTGCCGACTCAGAAAATCCGCTTCCCAATTTTCCACTCCTGGGATGTGGATAGCAGACAGGTGGCAGGAGTGAGACTCCGCCCAAAGAATAATTTTGGTTACTTCTTCCATCGCTAGGGAACTCCTTGTTCCCCCCTGATGGTTGATGTACGCAACAGTCGTCATGTTGTCTGATTGAAACCGTATGAACCTGGTCCTCGCAAGCTGGGGCCAGGCCTGGAGAGCATTGAATATCGCTCTCAGTTCCAGAATATTTATCGGTAGAAGAGATTCTTCCCGAGACCAAAGACCCTGAGCTTTCAGGGATCCCCAGACCGCGCCCCAGCCTATCAGACTGGCGTCGGTCGTGACAATGACCCACTCTGGTCTGTGGAACATCATCCCTTGAGACAGATTGTCCAGGGACAGCCACCAACGGAGTGAGTCTCTGGTCCTCTGATTTACTTGTATCTTCGGAGACAAGTCTGTATAGTCCCCATTCCACTGACTGAGCATGCACAGTTGTAATGGTCTTAGATGAATGCGCGCAAAAGGAACTATGTCCATCGCCGCCACCATCAACCCGATCACTTCCATGCACTGAGCTATGGAAGGAAGAGGAACGGAATGAAGTATCCGACAAGAGTCCAGAAGCTTTGTTTTTCTGGCCTCTGTTAGAAAGATCCTCATTTCTAAGGAGTCTATAATTGTTCCCAAGAAGGGAACCCTTGTTGACGGGGATAGAGAACTCTTTTCCACGTTCACTTTCCAGCCGTGAGATCTGAGAAAGGCCAGGACAATGTCCGTGTGAGCCTTTGCTTGAGGAAGGGACGACGCTTGAATCAGAATGTCGTCCAGGTAAGGTACTACTGCAATGCCCCTTGGTCTTAGCACCGCTAGAAGGGACCCTAGTACCTTTGTGAAAATCCTTGGAGCAGTGGCTAATCCGAAAGGAAGCGCCACGAACTGGTAATGTTTGTCCAGGAATGCAAACCTTAGGAACCGATGATGTTCCTTGTGGATAGGAATATGTAGATACGCATCCTTTAAATCCACCGTGGTCATGAATTGACCTTCCTGGATGGAAGGAAGGATAGTTCGAATGGTTTCCATCTTGAACGATGGGACCTTGAGAAATTTGTTTAAGATCTTGAGATCTAGGATTGGTCTGAACGTTCCCTCTTTTTTGGGAACTATGAACAGATTGGAGTAGAACCCCATCCCTTGTTCTCTTAATGGAACAGGATGAATCACTCCCATTTTTAACAGGTCTTCTACACAATGTAAGAACGCCTGTCTTTTTATGTGGTCTGAAGACAACTGCGACCTGTGGAACCTCCCCCTTGGGGGAAGTCCCTTGAATTCCAGAAGATAACCCTGGGAGACTATTTCTAGCGCCCAGGGATCCAGAACATCTCTTGCCCAAGCCTGAGCGAAGAGAGAGAGTCTGCCCCCCACCAGATCCGGTCCCGGATCGGGGGCCAATATTTCATGCTGTCTTGGTAGCAGTGGCAGGTTTCTTGGCCTGCTTTCCCTTGTTCCAGCCTTGCATTGGTCTCCAAGCTGGCTTGGCCTGAGAAGTATTACCCTCTTGCTTAGAGGACGTAGCACCTTGGGCTGGTCCGTTTTTACGAAAGGGACGAAAATTAGGTCTATTTTTTGCCTTGAAAGGCCGATCCTGAGGAAGGGCGTGGCCCTTACCCCCAGTGATATCAGAGATAATCTCTTTCAAGTCAGGACCAAACAACGTTTTCCCCTTGAAAGGAATGTTTAGTAGCTTGTTCTTGGAAGACGCATCAGCCGACCAAGATTTCAACCAAAGCGCTCTGCGCGCCACAATAGCAAACCCAGAGTTCTTAGCCGCTAACTTAGCCAATTGCAAAGAGGCGTCTAGAGTGAAAGAATTAGCCAATTTGAGAGCATTGATTCTGTCCATAATCTCCTCATAAGGAGGAGAGTCACTATCGAGCACCTTAAGCAGTTCATCAAACCAGAAATATGCGGCAGTAGTGACAGGGACAATGCATGAAATGGGTTGTAGAAGGTAACCCTGCTGAACAAACATCTTTTTAAGCAAACCTTCTAATTTTTTATCCATAGGATCTTTGAAAGCACAACTATCCTCTATGGGAATAGTGGTGCGTTTGTTTAAAGTAGAAACCGCTCCCTCGACCTTGGGGACTGACTGCCATAAGTCCTTTCTGGGGTCGACCATAGGAAACAATTTTTTAAATATGGGGGGAGGGACGAAAGGAATACCGGGCCTTTCCCATTCTTTATTAACAATGTCCGCCACCCGCTTGGGTATAGGAAAAGCTTCTGGGAGCCCCGGCACCTCTAGGAACTTGTCCATTTTACATAGTTTCTCTGGGATGACTAAATTTTCACAATCATCCAGAGTGGATAATACCTCCTTAAGCAAAATGCGGAGATGTTCCAATTTAAATTTAAATGTAATCACATCAGATTCAGCCTGCTGAGAAATGTTCCCTAAATCAGTAATTTCTCCCTCAGACAAAACCTCCCTGGCCCCCTCAGATTGGGTTAGGGGCCCTTCAGAGATATTAATATCAGCGTCGTCATGCTCTTCAGTAACTAAAACAGAGCAGCCACGCTTACGCTGACAAGGGTTCATTTTGGCTAAAATGTTTTTGACAGAATTATCCATTACAGCCGTTAATTGTTGCATAGTAAGGAGTATTGGCGCGCTAGATGTACTAGGGGCCTCCTGAGTGGGCAAGACTCGTGTAGACGAAGGAGGGAATGATGCAGTACCATGCTTACTCCCCTCACTTGAGGAATCATCTTGGGCATCATTGTCATTATCACATAAATCACATTTATTTAAATGAATAGGAATTCTGGCTTCCCCACATTCAGAACACAGTCTATCTGGTAGGTCAGACATGTTAAACAGGCATAAACTTGATCAGAAAGTACAAAAAACGTTTTAAAATAAAACCGTTACTGTCACTTTAAATTTTAAACTGAACACACTTTATTACTGCAATTGCGAAAAAACATGAAGGAATTGTTCAAAATTCACCAAATTTTCACCACAGCGTCTTAAAGCCTTGAAAATATTGCACACCAATTTTGGAAGCTTTAACCCTTAAAATAACGGAACCGGAGCCGTTTTAAGCTTTAAACCCCTTTACAGTCCCTGGTATCTGCTTTGCTGAGACCCAACCAAACCCAAAGGGGAATACGATACCAAATGACGCCTTCAGAAGTCTTTTATAAGTATCAGAGCTCCTCTCACATGCGACTGCATGCCATGCCTCTCAAAAAACAAGTGCGCAACACCGGCGCGAAAATGAGACTCTGCCTATGCTTTGGGAAAGCCCCTAAAGAATAAGGTGTCTAAAACAGTGCCTGCCGATATTATTATATCAAAATACCCAGATAAAATGATTCCTCAAGGCTAAATATGTGTTAATAATCAATCGATTTAGCCCAGAAAAAGTCTACAGTTTAAATAAGCCCTTGTGAAGCCCTTATTTACAATCGTAATAAACATGGCTTACCGGATCCCATAGGGAAAATGACAGCTTCCAGCATTACATCGTCTTGTTAGAATGTGTCATACCTCAAGCAGCAAGGGACTGCAAACTGTTCCCCCAACTGAAGTTAATTGCTCTCAACAGTCCTGTGTGGAACAGCCATGGATTTTAGTTACGGTTGCTAAAATCATTTTCCTCATACAAACAGAATTCTTCATCTCTTTTCTGTTTCTGAGTAAATAGTACGTACCAGCACTATTTGAAAATAACAAACTCTTGATTGAATAATGAAAAACTACAGTTAAACACTAAAAAACTCTAAGCCATCTCCGTGGAGATGTTGCCTGTACAACGGCAAAGAGAATGACAGGGGTAGGCGGAGCCTAGGAGGGATCATGTGACCAGCTTTGCTGGGCTCTTTGCCATTTCCTGTTGGGGAAGAGAATATCCCACAAGTAAGGATGACGCCGTGGACCGGACACACCTATGTTGGAGAAATAAATAGGTTGTGCTATATACAATACCTACAAATAACTACAATTAAATAAACTAACTAAAGTACAAAAAATAAAAAAGAACTAACTTCCAAAAATATAAAATAATATTTACAAACATTAGAAAAATATTACAACAATTTTAAACTAATTACACCTACTCTAAGCCCCCTAATAAAATAACAAAGACCCCCAAAATAAAAAAATGCCCTACCCTATTCTAAATTAAAAAAGTTCAAAGCTCTTTTACCTTACCAGCCCTGAAAAGGGCCATTTGCGGGGCATGCCCCAAATAATTCAGCTCTTTTGCCTGTAAAAAAAAAACATACAATACCCCCCCCAACATTACAACCCACCACCCACATACCCCTAATCTAACCCAAACCCCCCTTAAATAAACCTAACACTAAGCCCATGAAGATCTTCCTACCTTATCTTCACCATGCCAGGTTCACCGATCGCTCCAGGCTCCGAAATCTTCATCCAAGCCCCAAGCGGGGGCTGGCGATCCATAATCCGGCTGAAATCTTCTATCAAGCAGCGGCTGAAGAGGTCCAGAAGAGGCTCCAAAGTCTTCATCCTATCCGGGAAGAAGAGGAGATCCGGACCGGCAACCATCTTGATCCAAGCGGCATCTTCTATCTTCATCCGATGAGGAACGGCTCCATCTTGAAGACCTCCAGCGCGGATCAATCTTCTTCTTCCAACGTCCAACTGAAGAATGAAGGTTCCTTTAAGGGACGTCATCCAAGATGGCGTCCCTCGAATTCCGATTGGCTGATAGGATTCTATCAGCCAATCGGAATTAAGGTAGAAAAATTCTGATTGGCTGATGGAATCAGCCAATCAGAATCAAGTTCAATCCGATTGGCTGATCCAATCAGCCAATCAGATTGAGCTCGCATTCTATTGGCTGATCGGAACAGCCAATATAATGCGAGCTCAATCTGATTGGCTGATTGGATCAGCCAATTGGATTGAACTTGATTTTGATTGGCTGATTCCATCAGCCAATCAAAATTTCCCTACCTTAATTCCGATTGGCTGATAGAATCCTATCAGCCAATCGGAATTCGAGGGATGCCATCTTGGATGACGTCCCTTAAAGGAACCTTCATTCTTCAGTTGGACGTCGGAAGAAGAAGATTGATCCGCGCTGGAGGTCTTCAAGATGGAGCCGTTCCTCATCGGATGAAGATAGAAGATGCCGCTTGGATCAAGATGGTTGCCGGTCCGGATCTCCTCTTCTTCCCGGATAGGATGAAGACTTTGGAGCCTCTTCTGGACCTCTTCAGCTGCCACTTGATAGAAGATTTCAGCCGGATTATGGATCGCCAGCCCCCGCTTGGGCTTGGATGAAGATTTCGGAGCCTGGAGCGATCGGTGAACCTGGCATGGTGAAGATAAGGTAGGAAGATCTTCATGGGCTTAGTGTTAGGTTTATTTAAGGGGGTTTGGGTTAGATTAGGGGTATGTGGGTGGTGGGTTGTAATGTTGGGGGGGGTATTGTATGTTTTTTTTTACAGGCAAAAGAGCTGAATTATTTGGGGCATTTCCCGCAAATGGCCCTTTTCAGGGCTTGTAAGGTAAAAGAGCTTTGAACTTTTTTAATTTAGAATAGGGTAGGGCATTTTTTTATTTTGGAAGTCTTTGTTATTTTATTAGGGGGCTTAGAGTAGGTGTAATTAGTTTAAAATTGTTGTAATATTTTTCTAATGTTTGTAAATATTTTTTTATTTTTTGTAACTTAGTTCTTTTTTATTTTTGTACTTTAGTTAGTTTATTTAATTGTATTTATTTGTAGGTATTGGTATGTAATTAATTTATTGATAGTGTAGTGTTAGGTTTAATTGTAGATAATTGTAGGTATTTTATTTAATTAATTTATTGATAGTGTAGTGTTAGGTTTAATTGTAACTTAGGTTAGGATTTATTTTACAGGTAATTTTGTAATTATTTTAACTATTTTAGCTATTGTACCTGGTTAAAATAATTACAAAGTTGCCTGTAAAATAAATATTAATCTTAAAATAGCTACAGTATAATTATAATTTATATTGTATCTATATTAGGATTTATTTTACAGGTAAGTATTTAGCTTAAATAGGATTAAATTATATAATAAGAGTTAATTTATTTCGTTAGATAAAAATTATATTTAACTTAGGGGGGTGTTAGTGTTAGGGTTAGACTTAGCTTTAGGGGTTAAAAAATTTATTAGAATAGCGGTGAGCTCCGGTCGGCAGATTAGGGGTTAATGCTTGAAGTTAGGTGTCGGCGATGTTAGGGAGGGCAGATTAGGGGTTAATACTATTTATTATAGGGTTATTGAGGCGGATTAGGGGTTAATAACTTTATTATAGTAGCGGTGCGGTCCGCTCGGCAGTTTAGGGGTTAATAAGTGTAGGTAGGTGGCGGCGACGTTGGGGGGGCAGATTAGGGGTTAATAAATATAATATAGGTGTCGGCGGTATTAGGGGCAGCAGATTAGGGGTACATAGGGATAAGGTAGCTGGCGGCGGTGTATGGAGCGGCAGATTAGGGTTTAAAAATTTAATAGAGTGGCGGAGATGTGGGGGGACCTTGGTTTAGGGGTACATAGGTAGTTTATGGGTGTTAGTGTACTTTAGAGCACAGTAGTTAAGAGCTTTATGAACCGGCGTTAGCCCAGAAAGCTCTTAACTCCTGTTTTTTTTCTGCGGCTGGAGTTTTGTCGTTAGATTTCTAACGCTCACTTCAGCCACGACTCTAAATACCGGCATTAGAAAGATCCCATTGAAAAGATAGGATACACAAATGGCGTAGGGGGATCTGCGGTATGGAAAAGTTGCGGCTGGAAAGTGAGCGTTAGACCCTTTCCTGACTGACTCCAAATACCAGAGGGCGGTAAAAACCAGCGTTAGGAGCCTCTAACGCTGGTTTTGACGGCTAACGCCCAACTCTAAATCTAGCAGTAAAACTTTACACTTATTTTGTCACTATTTAAACAGCTAATGCAACTTTACAAAATATATCTACATGTTACTCTCAGACTAATCTTTTCTTTCAATGTATCATTCTATCTAGCATTTATTTAGTGTTTAATGTCCCTTTAATAGTGACTGGTCAGACTGCAAGTTGGATCAAAAGCATATAGACAAATTACCTAAAATGGAAAATGTTTAACTTGCATAACTCTACTGCCCTACAACCAATTTCTGGTCCTCCCTTTTGACATCACAACCTTGTACCACATATTAACTTTATAAGCAAAACTGCAAACTATCACGTAAAAATTTCTAAATGAAAATCTCTATTATCAGCCATTGTGTCATTTAGCATTAGCCCAAGATGGCAAAGACACCTGCTGTTTATATATGGCGGTCAAGTTAAGTCATTTAGAGACACTTTCATGTTTGATGGACAATATTTAGTTTCTTACTAAAATAGATGTGTTGAGTAGTGATGACTCGAACTTCCGCTACTGTTCGCGAACCGGCGAACCACCATTGACTTCAATAGGCAGGCGAACTTTAAAACCCACAAGGACTCTTTCTGGCCACAATAGTGATGGAAAAGTTGTTTCAAGGGGCATGCCGGAGGGGGATCCATGGCAAAACTCCCACGGAAAATTACATAGTTGATGCAGAGTCTGGTTTTAAGCCATAAAGTGCCTTAATCACCTATCATTCCTAATTTTTTTTTGAATAACGTGCTTTAAAACATCAGGTATGATGTAGTATCGATCAGGTAGTGTAAGGGTTATGCCCGCTTCACAGTGACAGACCAAACTCCCCGTGTAACGCAAGGCAAACAACTGCAAACAGTCCATTTGCACAACCACGAGTTAGATAGATTTGATAGCTAGATACATAGATTACATAGATCAATAGATGCAATATACATATGATAGATACAAATTACATAGATTAATAGATGCAATATACATTTGATGATAGATACGAATTACATAGATCAATCTATGCAATATACATTTGATAGATACGAATTACATTGATCAATAGATGCAATTTATATTTGATAGATACGATTGATAGTTAGATAGATTTGATAGATAAATAGATAGATTTGATAGATATATAATTTCTCTGACAGAGAATAACAATAAGACATGCGGTCTGGGACCCGTGGTGTGTTAAGTAGTATTATTCTTAGCAGTTTACTACCTGTTACTCCCCCTATCGGTGGAGGTATATATGGGCTGCATTTTTGGAACAGGGAGATGGAAGAAGATGATTGGTCTGTCCACCTACTTCAAATTTGGCCTAAACACAAGTGGCTGTCTCAAAACAGTCCGGCCACGAGATAGATAGATTTGATAGATAGATATACATAGATTGATAGATAGAATCGATAGAAGATAAATAGATAGATTTGATAGATATATAATTACCCTGACAAAGTATAATAATAAAACATGCGGTCTGGGACCCATGGTAACTAGGTTGTGTTAAGTAGTACTATTCTTAGCACTTTAATCCCTGTTACTCCCCCTATCGGGGGAGGTCTATATGGCCTGCATGATTACCCTGACAAAATGTAATAATAAAACATGCGGTCTGTGACCCATGGTAACTAGGTTGTGTTTTAAGTAGTACTATTCTTAGCACTTTAATCCCTGTTACTACCCCTATCGGGGGAGGTCTATATGGCCTGCATGATTACCCTGACAAAATATAATAATAAGACATGCGGTCTGGGACCCATGTTAACTAGGTTGTGTTAAGTAGTACTATTCTTAGCACTTTAATCCCTGTTACTCCGCCTATCGGGGGAGGTGTATATGGCCTGCATGATTACCCTGACAAAATATAATAATAAGACATGCAGTCTGGGACCATGGTAACTAGGTTGTGTTAAGTAGTACTATTCTTAGCACTTTAATCCCTGTTACTCCCCCTATCGGGGGAGGTCTATATGGCCTGCCTGATTACCCTGACAAAATATAATAATAAGACATGCGGTCTGGGACCCATGGTAACTAGGTTGTGTTTATATTAGTATTATTCTTAGCACTTTAATCCCTTCTACTCCCCCTATCGGGGGAGGTCTATACGGCCTGCCTGATTACCCTCACCAAATATAACAACAAGACATGTGGTCTGGGACCCATGGTAACTAGGTTGTGTTTATATTAGTACTATTCTTAGCACTTTGATCCCTTTTACTCCCCCTATCGGGGGAGGTCTATACGGCCTGCCTGATTACCCTCACCAAATATAACAACAAGAAATGCGGTCTCGGACCCATGATAACTAGGTTGTGTTAAGTAGTACTGTTCTTATTAGTTTAATACCTGTTACTCACCCTATCGGGGGAGGTCTATACGGCCTGCCTGATTACCCTCACCAAATATAACAACAAGACATGCGGTCTGGGACCCATGGTAACTAGGTTGTGTTTATATTAGTACTATTCTTAGCACTTTAATCACTTTTACTTCCCCTATCGGGGAAGGTCTATACGGCCTGCCTAATTACCCTCACCAAATATAACAACAAGACATGCGGTCTCGGACCATGGTAACTAGGTTGTGTTAAGTAGTACTGTTCTTATTAGTTTAATACCTGTTACTCACCCTATCGGGGGAGGTCTATATGGCCTGCATGATTACCCTGACAAAATATAATAATAAGACATGCGGTCTGGGACCCATGGTTTGCTAGGTTGTGTTTTAAGTAGTACTATTCTTAGCACTTTAATCCCTGTAACTCCCCCTATCGGGGGAGGCCTATACGGCCTGCCTGATTACCCTCATCAAATATAACAAGACATGCAGTCTGGGACCCATGGTAACTAGGTTGTGTTAAGTAGTACTGTTCTTATTAGTTTAATACCTTTTACTCCCCCTATCAGGGGAGGTCTATACAGCCTGCCTGATTACCCTCACCAAATATAACAACAAGACATGTGGTCTGGGACCCATGGTAACTAGGTTGTGTTTATATTAGTACTATTCTTAGCACAGTAATCCCTTCTACTCCCCCTATCGGGGGAGGTCTATACAGCCTGCCTGATTACCCTCACCAAATATAACATCAAGACATGTGGTCTGGGACCTATGGTAACTAGGTTGTGTTAAGTAGTACTGTTCTTATTAGTTTAATACCTGTTACTCACCCTATCGGGGGAGGTCTATATGGCCTGCATGATTACCCTGACAAAATATAATAATAAGACATGCGTTCTGGGACCCATGGTAACTAGGTTGTGTTTTAAGTAGTACTATTCTTAGCCCTTTAATCCCTTTTACTCCCCCTATCGGGGGAGGTCTATATGGCCTGCCTGATTACCCTCACCAAATATAACAACAAGACATGCGGTCTGGGACCCATGGTAACTAGGTTGTGTTTATATTAGTACTATTCTTAGCACTTTAATCCCTTTTACTCCCCCTATCAGGGGAGGTCTATACAGCCTGCCTGATTACCCTCACCAAATATAACAACAAGACATGCAGTCTGGGACCCATGGTAACTAGGTTGTGTTTTAAGAAGTACTATTCTTAGCACTTTAATCCCTGTAACTCCCCCTATCGGGGGAGGTCTATACGGCCTGCATGATTACCCTGACCAAATATAACAACAAGACATGCGGTCTGAGACCCATGGTAAGGTTACTTCCTTTTGCACAATCAAGTATACCAGTTGCAGAGGTTCTGACCCTGCATTATGGCTGCACCTCTCCCTAAAAGAGGGATCTGTTACAGAGTCTGTGGGCCTCTATGCAAAGAGCTGGCCTGCCTGAAAGGAGCAGCAAGGCAGATCAAAATATGCAATATACATTTGATAGATACGATTGATAGTTAGATAGATTAGATAGATAGATAGATAGATAGATAGATTAGATAGATAAATAGATAGATTTGATAGATATATAATTTCAGTGACAGAGTATAACAATAAGACATGCGGTCTGGGACCCATGGTAAGGTTACTTCCTTTTGCATAATCGAGTACAGGTTAAGGTCTGGGATTGACTTTTTGTGCTGTTTGATTCTTTCAGGTATACCAGTTGCCAAGGTTCTGACCATGCATTCTGGCTGCACCTCTCCCTGCAAGAGAGATCTGTTACAGAGTCTGTGGGCCTGTATGCAAAGAGCTGGCCTGCCTGAAAGGAGCAGCAAGGCAGAGGGATCGATTCATGCCTATAAGAAACCAGAGGGCACGATACCTGCTGGAAGTGTGCAGTGAGGCAGAGGGATCTATTCCTGCCTAGAAGCAGACAGGCAAAGGGGACGTTACCTGCCTGGGAGCCCACTGAGACCAGCTCAGCTGGGGGAGATACAGCCGCTGGCTTGACCCCGGTCTCAGCCACGATAGCCCTGGTCCCATTATTTGGAGGCAGAGGGATCAATTCCTGCCAAGAAGCAGCCTGGCAGGGGGATTTATTCCTGCCTAGAAGCAGACAGGCAGAGGGGACGATACCTGCCAAGAAAGAGCTGCAGTGCAGAGAGGATGCTACCTGACTGGGAGTCCACTGAGACCAGCCCAGCTGCAGGAGATACGCCTGCTGGCTTGACCTCAGTCTCAGCAACTATATCTCTGGTCCCACTATACGGTGGCCACCCCTGGGTTTGGACAGAGGAAGGGAGACCCCCTAGTGGAGTAACGCTACATCCGGGAGATGCAAAAAGATGTTTGGACACCCAGTACAGGTCGTTCTCTTTCAGCCTTTTTAGACGGGTGTCCCCGACCCTCAACAGGCACAACAGCATGAAACACCACATATGCCATCCTTTTGCACAATAGAGTACCGGTATGGCATTGATTTTAGGAACCTGGAGATAATTTTTTGGAACCGGGAGATGGAAAAAGATGCTTGGACACCCAGTACAGGTTGTTCTCCTTCAGCCTTTTTAGACGAGGGTCCAGGACCCTCAACAGAAACAACAGCATGAAACACCACATATGCCATCCTTTTGAAGAATAGAGTACAGGTATGGCATCAATTTTAGAAACCCAGAGATATTTTTTAGGAACCGGGAAATTGAACAAAAAACATGCTTGGACACCCAGTATACTTCATTCTCCTTCAGCCTTTTTAGACGAGGGTCCAGGACCCTCAACAGAAACAACAGCAGGAAACACCACATATGCCATCCTTTTGAACAATCCAGTACAGGTATGGCATGGATTTTCGGAACCCGGAGATAATTTTTAGGAACCGGGAGATGGAAAAAGATGCTTGGACACCCAGTACAGCTCGTTCTCCTTCAGCCTTTTTAGACGAGGGTCCAGGACCCTCAACAGAAACAACAGCATGAAACACCACATATGCCATCCTTTTGAACAATCCAGTACAGGTATGGCATCCATTTTAGGAACCCGGAGATAATTTTTAGGAACCGGGAGATGTAAAAAGATGCTTGGACAACCAGTACACTTCGTTCTCCTTCAGCCTTTTTACAAGAGGGTCCAGGACCCTCAACAGAAACAACAGCATTTAACACCACATATGCCATCCTTTTGAACAATCCAGTACAGGTATGGCATTGATTTTAGGAACCCGGAGATAATTTTTAGGAACCGGGAGATGGAAAAAAATGCTTGGACACCCAGTACAGCTCGTTCTCCTTCAGCCTTTTTAGATGAGGGTCCAGGACCCTCAACAGAAACAACAGCATGAAACACCACACATGCCATCCTTTTGAACAATCCAGTACAGGTATGGCATCCATTTTAGGAACCCGGAGATAATTTTTAGGAACCGGGAGATGGAAAAAGATGCTTGGACAACCAGTACACTTCGTTCTCCTTCAGCCTTTTTATAAGAGGGTCCCGGACCCTCAACAGTAACAACAGCAGGAAACATCACATATGCCATCCTTTTGAACAATCCAGTACAGGTATGGCATCGAATTTAGGAACCCGGAGATAATTTTTAGTAACCGGGAGATGGAGAAACATGCTTGGACACCCAGTACAGCTCGTTCTCCTTCAGCCTTTTTAGACGAGGGTCCAGGACCCTCAACAGGCACAACAGCATGAAACACCACATATGCCATCCTTTTTAACAATAGAGTACAGGTATGGCATCCATTTTAGGAACCCAGAGATAATTTTTAGGAACCGGGAGATGGAAAAAGATGCTTGGACAACCAGTACACTTCATTCTCCTTCAGCCTTTTTATAAGAGGGTCCCGGACCCTCAACAGAAACAACAGCAGGAAACACCACATATGCCATCCTTTCGAACAATCCAGTGCAGGTATGGCATCGATTTTAGGAACCCGGAGATAATTTTTAGGAACCGGGAGATGGAAAAAGATGCTTGGACACCCAGTACAGCTCGTTCTCCTTCAGCCTTTTTATACAATGGTCCACGACCCTCAACAGGCACAACAGCATGAAACACCACATATGCCATCCTTTTTAATAATAGAGTACAGGTATGGAATCGATTTTAGGAACCCGGAGATAATTTTTAGGAACCGGGAAATTGAACAAAAAACGTGCTTGGACACCCAGTACAGGTCGTTCTCCTTCAGCCTTTTTATACGATGGTCCACGACCCTCAACAGGCACAACAGCATGAAACACCACATATGCCATCCTTTTGCACAATAGAGTACAGCTATGGCATCGATTTTAGGAACCCGGAGATAATTTATAGGAACCGGGAAATTGAACAAAAACCTGCTTGGACACCCAGTACAGGTCGTTCTCCTTCAGCCTTTTTATACGATGGCCCACGACCCTCAACAGGCACAACAGCATGAAACACCGCATATGCCATCGTTTTGCACAATAGATTACAGATATGGCATTGATTTTAGGAACCCGGAGATAATTTTTAGGAACCGGGAAATTGAACAAAAAACATGCTTGGACACCCAGTACAGGTCGTTCTCCTTCAGCCTTTTTATACGAGGGTCCAGGACCCTCAACAGGCACAACAGCATGAAACACCACATATGCCATCCTTTTGCACAATAGATTACAGATATGGCGTTGATTTTAGGAACCCAGAGATAATTTTTAGGAACCGGGAAATTGAACAAAAAACATGCTTGGACACCCAGTACAGGTCGTTCTCCTTCAGCCTTTTTATACAAGGGTCCAGGACCCTCAACAGGCACAACAGCATGAAACACCACATATGCCCTCCTTTTGCACAATAGATTACAGATATGGCATTGATTTTAGGAACCCGGAGATCATTTTTAGGAACCGGGAAATTGAACAAAAAACGTGCTTGGACACCCAGTACAGGTCGTTCTCCTTCAGCCTTTTTATACAATGGCCCACGACCCTCAACAGGCACAACAGCATGAAACACCACATATGCCATCCTTTTGCACAATAGATTACAGATATGGCATTGATTTTGGGAATCCAGAGATAATTTTTAAGAACCGGGAAATTGAACAAAAAACGTGCTTGGACACCCAGTACAGGTTGTTCTCCTTCAGCCTTTTTAGACGAGGGTCCAGGACCCTCAACAGAAACAAAAGCATGAAACACCACATATGCCATCCTTTTGCACAATAGATTACAGATATGGCATTGATTTTAGGAACCGGGAGATAATTTTTAGGAACCGGGAAATTGAACAAAAAACATGCTTGGACACCCAGTACAGGTCGTTCTCCTTCAGCCTTTTTAGACGAGGGTCCAGGACCCTCAACAGAAACAACACCATGAAACACCACATATGCCATCCTTTTGCACAATAGATTACAGATATGGCATTGATTTTAGTAACCCAGAGATAATTTTTAGGAACCCGGAAATTGAACAAAAAAACCATGCTTGGACACCCAGTACAGGTCATTCTCCTTAAACCTTTCTATACGATGGTCCACAACCCTCAACAGGCACAACAGCCTGAAACACCACATATGACATCCTTTTGCACAATCGAGTACAGGTATTGCATCGTTTTTAGGAACCCATAGATAATTTTTCTGAACCGTGAGATGGAAAAAGATGCTTGGTCGGTCCTCCTACTTCAAATTTGGGGCATTGTGCGTGCAATCTACTGTGCCACCAGATATCCTTCAGCTTTTTTATACGAGGGTCCCTCAACAGACATGACAGCATGAAAGACCCCATTTGCACAAGGTTGGATGCCGAGCTAATCATGTCCCGTTCCTCGTCCTAACTGATGTCACTGAAGCTATCTTCTTCCCCCCAGCCACGTACAACACCACGGGTACCAGATAGGTGACAACAACGAGCACCCTGGGATGTGACACCACAACTCTTCCTCTTCACGCTCATCTACGGCCTGCACTCTTCACAGGGCACGCTCCAGGAAGAAAACAAATGGTATGATGTCGCTGATGGTGCCTTCGGTGCGACTGACAAGGTTTGTCACCTCCTCAAAAGGACGCTTGAGCCTACAGGCATTGCGCATGAGCGTCCAGTAATTTGGCAAAAAAATCCCCAGCTCCCCAGAGGCTGTCCTAGCACCCCGGTCATACAAATACTCATTAACAGCTTTTTCTTGTTGGAGCAGGCGGTCGAACATTCGCAGTGTTGAATTCCAACGTGTCGGGCTGTCGCAAATCAAGCGCCTCACTGGAAGGTTGTTTCGACGCTGGATATTGGACAAGTGCGCCATGGCCGTGTAGGAACACCTGAAATGGCCACACACTTTCCTGGCCTGCTTCAGGACGTCCTGTAAGCCTGGATACTTATGCACAAAGCGTTGTACAATCAGATTACACACATGTGCCATGCACGGCACATGTGTCAACTTGCCCAATTTCAATGCCGCCACCAAATTACTTCCATTGTCAGAAACAACCTTGCCAATCTCCAGTTGGTGCGGAGTCAGCCACTGATCCACCTGTGTGTTCAGGGCAGACAGGAGTGCTGGTGCGGTGTGACTCTTGGCTTTCAGGCAAGTCAACCCCAAGACGGCGTGACACTGCCATATCCGGGATGTTGAATAGTACCTGGGGAGCTGGGGGGGTGCCGTTGATGTGGAGCAAGACGCAGAAGCAGAAGAGGACTCAGCCGAGGTAGAGGTTATGGAAGAGGATGGAGTAGGAGAAGTAGAGGAGGTAGCAGCAGGCCTGCCTGCAAGTCGTGGCGGTGTCACCAACTCCTCTGCAGAGCCACGCATTCCATGCTTGGCAGCCGTCAGCAGGTTTACCCAATGCGCAGTGTAGGTGATATACCTGCCCTGACCATGCTTTGCAGACCAGCTATCAGACCATAAGCCAGCTGTCAGACGCCGGGCAAGGGGATGACTTTGGGAAATTGGCTTTTTACGCTCATGTCCTTGACAGACTCCTGACTGTGGGCAGATGACCAGGAACTGCTACGTAAGAGAGACTGAGTGGAGGATGGTTGAGAGGGGGCAAGGAGGACAGCAGTGGTTGACGTGGCTGAAGATGCTGGAGCAGGAGGAGGAGGGCAGCTTTGAGTTTGTGTGCTGCTTCTACTCGTGTGTTCTTCCCATCGGCGTTTGTGATGAGAGACCATGTGCCTTCGCAAAGCAGTTGTACCTAGGTGGGTGTTGGACTTCCCACGACTCTGTTTCTTTTGGCACAGGTTGCAAATGGCATCGCTGTTGTCAGAGGCAGACACACAAAAAAATGCCACACTGCTGAGCTCTGCGATGACGGCATTCTGGTGGTGTCAACAGCATGCGTTGATTGGCATTGGCGTGCTGTCTGGCTGACCCCGGGTGCCGATGCATGCTGTCTGACTGTGCCACTAGCTCCTTGCGACAACCAACCCCTGCTTCCAACTCGTCTCCTCCTCCTCTCTGTCTCCCCATCTGAACTTTCCCCCTCTTCTTCTTCTCTTCTAGCAGGCACCCACGTGACATCCACGGACACATCATCATCAACCACTTCACTTGTATCTGACACATCAACAAAGGAAGCAGCAGCGGGTACAACATCATCATCATCATCATCATCATCATCACACCGTACCTCCATGTCTTTAATGCTGCCTGACTGAGACATATCACTGTTATCTACATCCTCTGTCAATGATGGTTGCGCATCACTCATTTGTTCCAACTGATGTGTCAATAACTCCTCTGACAGATCAAGTGAAGCGGCTTTGGTGCTAGTGTTGGTGGTGGCGACAGGCGGGTGAGTGGCACTGGTCACTTGAGAGGTGCCCAAAGCACAGCTGGAGGTGGATGGTGCGTCAAGGTTAGGACTAGGAGCGGAAGCTGTAGAAGATTGGGTGTCCTGTGTTAGCCATTCAACTAGGTCCTCCTCAGAATTTTTTGCGTCCCTGGCACCTGGCCTCTGAACAATGTGCATATTTGTAGGGTCTAAAGGAATCACAGCACCACGACCATGACGGCACCTGCGGGGTGGCCTGCCTCTGCCTGTCATTTTTGTTAAAATGTACACTTACAATACTATTAAACAAATTATGAGTGGTGGCACTGGGCAAGTGGGCACAGTATACGCTGTGAGCCTGACACAATCATACTGTGACAACAAATATGATTGGTGGCACTAGTTGGCAAGTGGGCCTGGCACACACGCTGGGAGGAAAGCAACTGCAATTAGATTACACTAGCTGACTGATGCTTCACAGTAAAAAAAGTTTTTTTAAAAAATATTTAAAATACTTTTATAACAAATATGATTGGTGGCACTCGTTGGAAAGTGGGCCTAGCACACACACTGGCAGGCAGGAAACTGCAATTCAATTGCACTAGCAGACTGATGATTCACAGTCAAAAAAGTTTTAATTGTAAATATTAACACTACTGTAATAACAAATATGATTGGTGGCACTAGTTGGCAAGTGGGCCTGGCACACACACTGGGAGGAAGGCAACTGCAATTAGATTACACTAGCTGACTGATGCTTCACAGTCAAAAAAATTTTTTTTTTAAATATTTAAAATACTGTTATAACAAATATGATTGGTGGTACTAGTTGGCAAGTGGGCCTGGCACACATGCTGGCAGGCAGGCAACTGCAATTCAATTGCACTAGCAGACTGATGATTCACAGTCAAAAAAGTTTTTATTTTCAATATTTTCAAAACTGTTATAACAAATATGATTAGTGGCACTAGTTGGCAAGTGGGCCTGGAACACACGCTGGGAGGAAGGCAACTGCAATTAGATTACACTAGATGACTGATGTTTCACAGTCAAAAAAGTTTTTATTTTAAATATTTACAATACTGTTATAACAAATATGATTGGTGGCAGTAGTTGGCAAGTGGGCCTGGCACACACGCTGGCAGGCAGGCAACTGCAATTCAATGGCACTAGCAGACTGATGATTCACAGTCAAAAAGGTTTTTATTTAAAATATTTACAATACTGTTACAACAAATATGATTGGTGGCACTAGTTGGCAAGTGGGCCTGGCACACATGCTGGCAGGCAGGAAACTGCAATTCAATTGCACTAGCAGACTGATGATTCACAGTCTAAAATGTTTTTATTTTAAATATTTACAATACTGTTAAAACAAATATGATTGGTGGCACTAGTTGGCAAGTGGGCCTGGCACACACGCTGGCAGGCAGGCAGGCAGGCAGGCAACAGCAATTCAATTGCACTAGCAGACTGATGATTCACAGTAAAAAAAGTTTTGATTTTAAGTATTTTCAAAACTGTTATAACAAATATGATTGGTGGCAATAGTTGGCAGCAGGTGGGCCTGGCACACACGCTGGCAGGCAACTTCAATTAGATTACACTAGCAGACTGATCTTTCACAGTCAAAAAATATATTTTTTAAATATTTACACTACTGTTATAACAAATATGATTGGTGGCACTAGTTGGCAAGTGGGCCTGGCACACACGCTGAGAGGAAGGCAGCTGCAATTAGATTACACTAGATGACTGATGTTTCTCAGTCAAAAAAGTTTTTATTTTAAATATTTACAATACTGTTATAACAAATATGATTGGTGGCACTAGTTGGCAAGTGGGCCTGGCACACACGCTGGCAGGCAGGCAACTGCAATTCAATTGCACTAGCAGACTGATGATTCACAGTCAAAAAAGTTTTTATTTTAAATATTTACACTACTGTTATAACAAATATGATTTGTGGCACTAGTTGGAAAGTGGGCCCGGCACACACGCTGACAGACAGGCAACTGTAATTAAATAACAATAGCAGACTGATGTAAAAGTTTGTTTTTAAAAAAGTTACACTAATGTTACAACAGATAGGAGTGATGGCACTCAGGATAGAAGTAGGCACAGTATGTGCTGGCAGCCTGACACACAGGCTGGCACTAGTGTCAGGCTGGCCTAGGAACTAAAATTAAATAACACTAGAAGACTGATGTAAAAGTTTTTTTTTTACAAAATTTAAACTAATGTTGCACCAGATAGGAGTGGTGGACTGGCACTGAGGATGGAAGTAGGCACAGTATATGCTGGCAGCCTGACACACAGGCTGGCAATAATGGCAGCCAGGCTGGCCTGGCAACTAAAATTAAATAACACTAGAAGAGGACTGATGTAAAAAAATGTTTTTGATGTGGGCCTGACACACATGCCTGATGGAAAATGAAATTAGATTACACTAGCAAAAGGATTTTAAAGTTGTTGTTTTTTAAATTTACACTAATGATTGTTAATTTACCATAATGTTTAGCAGATATGAGTGGTGGCTGGCACAGCAATTAACCACAGTATATGCTGTGTGAGACTGACACACAGGCCTGATAGAAAATTAAATTAGATTACACTAGCAAAATTATTTAAAAGTTTTTTTTTTTTAATTTACAATAATGTTAAGCAGATATGAGTGGTGGCTGCTGGCACAGCAATTAACCACAGTATATGCTGTGTAAGCCTGACACACAGGCCTGATAGAAAATGAAATTAGATTACACTAGCAAAATGATTTAAAAGTTTTGTTGTTTAAATTTACACTAATGTTAAGCAGATATGAGTGGTGGCTGGCACAGAGCAATTAACCACAGTATATGCTGTGTGAGCCTGAGACACAGGCCTGATAGAAAATGAAATTAGATTACACTAGCAAAATGATTTAAAAGTTTTGTTGTTTAAATTTACACTAATGTTAAGCAGATATCAGTGGTGGCACTAATCACAGTATATGCTGTGAGCCTCACACACAGGCTGAAAGCCAGGCAAATGCAAATAAAATTACAAATAAAAAAAACAAAAAAAAACGACTGAAGTTCTAGCCCTAAAAAGGGCTTTTTGGGGTGCTGTCCTTACAGCAGAGATTAGATGAGTCCTTCAGGACTGTAGTGGACACTAAATACACTAGCCTAGCTATCTATTTCTCTGTAATGTCAGCAGCATCAACACTAAATCTCCTCTCACTAAGAAAGCAAGATCGTAATGAATCTAAAATGGCTGCTGCCCAGGAGCTGGGAGGATCTGTGAGGGAGTGTCTGCTGCTGATTGGCTCAAATTTGTCAGAAGGCTGTGAGATACAGGGTCAAAGTTTCCTCAATGATGACGAATAGGGGGCGGATCGAACATCGCATATGTTCGTCTGCAGCGGCGAACGCGAACAAGCTATGTTTGCCGGGAACTGTTCTCCAGCGAACTGTTCACGACATCACTAGTGTTGAGTAGATTATATATTGACTATACTATACACGATGGTTTAACTGTAAAAATATAAGATCAGATAACAGGTATGTCATGAAGTAAAGGACACAATTATGCTCAGTGATGTTAATAAGATATGAATAAAAATACCATATTGCTGGAACAAAAAATATTTCATGTATAAAGGAAAATTTTCAAAAGGACAATATTATTGGCTAACTAGAAAATAAAATAAAAAATAATTGCAAAGGGCAACAATAATAACCCTAAAAAAGCTTTTAAAAACTATAAATGTAAAGAGGTAACATTTAAAACAACAATATGTAAAATAGGAAAGATTACTAGGAAAACAATATCCTGGAATAAATCAATTATTTTAATAAATTGTTTTCTTCTGTGTAAACAAGTGGTAGAGGCAATGCTACAAACAGATTACTGGAGTACATATTATTATATGTCTATCAGCCCTGTAGCAGACCTGATTTCACTGGCTAATACTGTGAGTGAAAAAATATATATAATGAAAAGTTGCTGGTACTACAAATCTACCTCTGTATTCCTCACAACTTTCCTGCACTTCCCCTACACACTTTACTTAGAGTGGTGAGAATCCAATTCATAAATCAAGCATTTTCACAGAGAAGCTGTGCAAATTCTTAACAACTCATCTCCTTACTGGAGAACTACTTGATTGTGTCATTGGTCATTTAAAACTAATGTAGCTATTAGATTTGGAGAGAAAATACATGTGTTAGTGAATTAGCCCTATAGGATAACACAGGTATTGAAGAGATTCCCTTCACTGAAGATTTCTTGGATTATTCATGAATTTAATGGTTTAACCATTTTCAACCATATGCTAAAATATAAAATATCTGGTCCTGAAATTAATATTGTTAATTGAGTGAAATATATTTATAATTTAATTTATTTGTGTATGCATTATATTATCACATTTAAATTTCTACTGAAAAACTATTCTACATTTAATCAAGTCTCTGCAATGAAAGACAATTCCATGTTTGTTATGTGCCTTTTTTCACCCACAGCCGGAAAACAGCCATTTTCTTTAACATCAGCTGATTAAAATAAATGAGGCTTGTGAGGTGCCCCTAAGCATGACATTAAAGGGCTGTCACAATTCCAATTAGCTGTTTTACTATGCAGCAAAGAGCCTGCCTGGTGCAGTGGAAAGCTCTAAGAGATTGAATGCTAGTTGGGACCCAGACAAGCTAAACAGATATGACAATGCGTGGGATGATAGAAGAGGATTTTCATGTTCTCTCTGTAAGCACTGAGCCCTGATATTATGACAAAAAAACTTTCATGAAACATGCAGCTTAGAGTCTCTCCTATTTATTCAGGACATGTCAGCATTACTCTGAGCTGTGCACATTTCAAACATACTCTTTATAAAAGTGAAATTAGGCTTTTGATTCATAATTCTGATAAGTCTATACCAGTGATTTAATCACTTGACCAGTGCATTAACGCACTGACTGCCACAACTACACACAAGTCAATCAAGAGGTTAAATCACTTTTATTGCACATCAGTTGGCTTACATGTTGACTGTTATATTTTTCATTAATCAATGCAATTAGAGTATCATGACTGTGAATTGTTTGAATGCATTTAATCTTTTGTAGTTTTGTGAGTTTAAATTTCTCTATTTTTCATATGTGAAATGTATAAAAATACAGTTGCAGTGAAATTAGATATGTAAGTTTTAAATATTTTGTTTCATCACCATAAGCCTTTAGAATCTAGTTTCTAAGACATGGCGCTGTGTTCAGACCCTTTAAGACTTGTCCTTTCATGTTCAATAACAATTTGTCCTGAAATCACTTTTTGATAACAAGCAGGCTTTTTAAATATTGTATTTTAAATACTCAGTGATTTAATAATGACTATGATCTGATGA
This sequence comes from Bombina bombina, assembly GCF_027579735.1. Taxonomy (NCBI): domain Eukaryota; kingdom Metazoa; phylum Chordata; class Amphibia; order Anura; family Bombinatoridae; genus Bombina; species Bombina bombina. The sequence continues at coordinate 594,546,829 of NC_069504.1, forward strand.
TCTAATACATTTCTGAAAACAAGTGTCAATGTGATAACAAGGAGACGTTTAAAATATTTTTTAATTACTCAGTGATATAATCAGTGGCGGCTGGTGACTTTTGAAGATGGGGGAGCACTAGCCCCGCCCCTAAGATGGCTCCACCCATTTTATATATATATACTGGGTACAAGAGTCCTGTCACTGGGGCAGCCGCAGTATAAGGATATATATATATATACACATATATATATACATACATATATATATATATATACACATATATATACATACACACAGATATATATACATATATATATATATACACATATATATATACATATATATACAAATATATATATATATATATATACATATATATACAAAACACGGAAGGGAACTGCACTCTCATACCGGACCGGGTACACATCCTATGACCCTGCAACATGCTCAGCCCTGGGTGTTTGGATTTGAAAGCTTGCATTGTGTGGCTGTTTTAGGGTCTCAGGTATTGGAGAGGACCTTGACGTGGTACCTGAGCTTGTCCCATTTGGCCAGATGCGGTGACTAACCTTTCCATTTTTGCTTTTAAATCTTAGCTGAGAGCTTGTAAGTGAGTGCTGGGTTTTCTCTGTGTGTTGTATTAATTTGTTTTGTAATTTTCCCTATGGTTCTTGCACCCAGACCTGTCTGGGGTTAACTGCTTGTGGCTCTGGGGACAGCACAGCTTCCTGTGAGTGCCAGTGGCACCCAGGGCTGAGCATGTTGCAGGGTCATAGGATGTGTACCCGGTCCGGTATGAGAGTGCAGTTCCCTTCCGTGTTTTGTATATGTCTAGGGTGATTACATATTCCTGTGCACCCTTTTTTTGTTTTCAGTTTGTTTGGATTTGAAAGCTTGCATTGTGTGGCTGTTTTAGGGTCTCAGGTATTGGAGAGGACCTTGACGTGGTACCTGAGCTTGTCCCATTTGGCCAGATGCGGTGACTAACCTTTCCATTTTTGCTTTTAAATCTTAGCTGAGAGCTTGTAAGTGAGTGCTGGGTTTTCTCTGTATGTTGTATTAATTTGTTTTGTAATTTTCCCTATGGTTCTTGCACCCAGACCTGTCTGGGGTTAACTGCTCGTGGCTCTAGGGACAGCACAGCTTCCTGTGAGTGCCAGTGGCACCCAGGGCTGAGCATGTTGCAGGGTCACGGGATGTGTACCCGGTCCGGTATGAGAGTGCAGTTCCCTTCCGTGTTTTGTATATGTCTAGGGTGATTACATATTCCTGTGCACCCTTCCCTTGTTTTCAGTTTGTTTGGATTTGAAAGCTTGCATTGTGTGGCTGTTTTAGGGTCTCAGGTATTGGAAAGGACCTTGACGTGGTACCTGAGCTTGTCCCATTTGGCCAGATGCGGTGACTAACCTTTCCATTTTTGCTTTTAAATCTTAGCTGAGAGCTTGTAAGTGAGTGCTGGGTTTTCTCTGTATGTTGTATTAATTTGTTTTGTAATTTTCCCTATGGTTCTTGCACCTAGACCTGTCTGGGGTTAACTGCTTGTGGCTCTGGGGACAGCACAGCTTCCTGTGAGTGCCAGTGGCACCCAGGGCTGAGCATGTTGCAGGGTCATGGGATGTGTACCCGGTCCGGTATGAGAGTGCAGTTCCCTTCTGTGTTTTGTATATGTCTAGGGTGATTACATATTCCTGTGCACCCTTCCCTTGTTTTCAGTTTGTTTGGATTTGAAAGCTTGCATTGTGTGGCTGTTTTAGGGTCTCGGGTATTGGAAAGGACCTTGACGTGGTACCTGAGCTTGTCCCATTTGGCCAGATGCGGTGACTAACCTTTCCATTTTTGCTTTTAAATCTTAGCTGAGAGCTTGTAAGTGAGTGATGGGTTTTCTCTGTATGTTATATATATATATATATATATATATATATATATATATATATATATATATATATCAAACAAGTAGAATCCTGTGATAAAATCACAGGAAGCTAAGGGTCTATAAGCGCTCCAGACAGGGACAATAGAATGTAATCCCTGATAAATAAAAGTAATAGAATATTATTTCTATAAATGCCACTAGCTGCTGCTATACCTAAAGGCAAAAAGGGACTCTCTAAATTCCCCCTTCTAAAATAATAATCTAAAGAAAAGGAAAAGGTAAGCGCTGCAAAGCATAAAATCTAAAAAAATCTAATACCAGATAAATGAAATCAGATCAGAACAATGAAAAAATGAAAATTAAAAAAATCATAAAAACAAAAATGTCCATAAACACATAGATAAAATAATAAGTCAGGAGCAAAGTGATGTATGATCCAAATGTTCCCAGGAAGTCTTCAAATACAATTCCCCCAAGGATGTAAACTTACTTGAAGAACCCTCAATCCATATGAGGTAAGTAATGACGTAATCAACATTCAATCCCTCTGATTTCAGCAAGCCACTGCTTTCAGATGCACGTCTCCAATAACTCCTGAAGTATCTGTAGTTAGAAACTTTCAGACCACCTCTCCTCCAAATAAAGCTTCACAAATGCTCATAGAAAGAAGGAACACTGATAGTGTAATACCGTTTATTTGAATAAATAAAAACACACACAGTGAACAGTTACTCACAAAGGAGACCTCAATAAATGAGGCAAATTTCCATCAAAACATCCAAGAACAAAGGCATGTATTAAAATCAGCTGAGATCCAGTAAAATAGGCAGTCAGTAAGATCCTTACGCGTTTCAAAGGCCTGAGTGACTATCGTCTGCCTTCTTCATCAGAGGTACTGATCTACTGACAAGCTGCCTGAATTATATTCACACCTGGGGTGATTACGTCAGTGGGCAGTTTTACAAATATTCTAATGCTTTCAATTTAAACACAGCTTAAACTTACAATCCTAGTTGATACGGCCCAGTTCAGAAATGTATATTATACATGTAATTTGATAATTAGCATTATATATAACTAATAATGAGTAGCAGATGCACAGAGCGGCGTTGGATTGTTGAACACCGATCGCCAAGTATACAGGATGTTTCTTATCACTCATTACTATGTCATAGTGGGCGTGTAGCCTGAACGTCACTAACTGGGCTCTCCAGAATAAACTTTATTTGTCTTGCAATTTTGACACTGAGCGAGTGAACAAATTAACACTGCCAATGCGCTATACTATTAAGTATAGAATTGCTAAACTCTCAAAAGATACACTAATGTGTTTAAAGGGGACATAAGCAACATGTTTATATATATGCTATCACACACATTAAAATTATTGTGAGTTAATAATACATATTATTAAAATACCAATATTAAAAAAAAATTATTTTATTTTATTTCTAATATTAAAAAAAAAAATATTTTTATATATATAAATTAATTTATATAAAATAAATCACTATAGCAAACCTAAATAAATACATATAAAAACAGCTTATTGAATAGAACTAGTAAAAAATTAAAATCCTTATAGGGAAACTAAGAATGTATAGCTACAAATATTACTATCTAACCCATGTATTACTTAACCTAATAATAAGGTAAAAATAGGGGATATTAAGATAAATCTTCAAAATACTAAAAATGAGTTCTAAGAAATCTATAAGGGGGGACATTTAGAGAAATGCAACAATATTGATATCTTTATTTAGACCCTGTGGTACCATAGTGTTAAACAAATGGATCCAATAAGTCTCTTTTTGTCTGAGGAGGCGTTCCCTATCACCTCCTCTCAGGTAATTTTATATGTTCCAGAATAGTGCCACGTAGGCACTTCGGATCCTGGTCATGAACAATCCTATAATGTTCTGATAGGCTATGCGATTTCAGGCCCCCCTTGATGTTGGTGATATGTTCATACATCCTTTTCTTAAAGGGACGGGTGGTACGGCCTATATACTGCAAATTACAGCTGCATTGTATCAAATATGCAACATGGTCATTTTTGCAGTTGCATAGAGATGAAATATCACATAATTTCCCATTTGATGTAGAGATAACCTGTTTCGTAGGTCTATAACCATTGTATGCATGGTCACAGACACAACAGTTAAGCCTATTACATCTATATACCCCTTTAGCCCCACTACCACCAAGCCAAGATCTCTTAGGTTGTTTTTTCTTTAACTGGCTGGGAGCAAGCATATTCTTTAGATTCTGATTTTTTCTAAAGATAAAACCTGGTCTTTTTTCCAAAACACTTTTCAGAACTTTATCCTTGTGGAGGATATGCCAGTGTCTATGGATAATTTCCTTAATTCCCATTGATCCCGCATTAAACGTGGAGATAAAATTTATACGTTTCACTCCCTTATTTGGTATGTTCTTAGGGCATTTCTTTCTACTCATATCCTTATTGGTTACCACCTCAGTTTGGTGCATATTTTTAACTTTCTTATATGCAGCTTCAATATTTCTTGTTCCATATCCTTTTTCCTGAAATTTTTCTTTAAGCACGGTGGCTTCGGTTTTAAAATCCATCATACGTGAGCAATTTCTTTTTATTCTAAGAAATTGCCCCTAAGGGATATTTTTTATCCAACTTGGATAATGATTGCTGGAGGCGTGAATAAACCCCAGCAATTATTATCCAAGTTGGATAAAAAATATCACTTACGGGCAATTTCTTAGAATAAAAAGAAATTGCTCACGTATGGTGGAAATTGAAGCTGCATATAAGAAAGTTAAAAATATGCACCAAACTGAGGTGGTAACCAATAAGGATATGAGTAGAAAGAAGAGCTTGACTCCATCCTCAACCCGAAAAGGCCCCACAAGCTCATCGTTGATGATACCAGCCCAAACCAGTACTCCACCTCCACCTTGCTGGCGTCTGAGTCGGACTGGAGCTCTCTGCCCTTTACCAATCCAGCCACGGGCCCATCCATCTGGCCCATTAAGACTCACTCTCATTTCATCAGTCCATAAAACCTTGGGATATTTCTTGGCCCAGTCTTGACGTTTCAGCTTGTGTGTCTTGTTCAGTGGTGGTCGTCTTTCAGCCTTTCTTACCTTGGCCATGTCTCTGAGTATTGCACACCTTGTGCTTTTGGGCACTCCAGTGATGTTGCAGCTCTGAAATATGGCCAAACTGGTGGCAAGTGGCATCTTGGCAGCTGCACGCTTGACTTTTCTCAGTTCATGGGCAGTTATTTTGCGCCTTGGTTTTTCCACACGCTTCTTGCGACCCTGTTGACTATTTTGAATGAAACGCTTGATTGTTCGATGATCACGCTTCAGAAGCTTTGCAATTTTAAGAGTGCTGCATCCCTCTGCAAGATATCTCACTATTTTTGACTTTTCTGAGCCTGTCAAGTCCTTCTTTTGACCCATTTTGCCAAAGGAAAGGAAGTTGCCTAATAATTATGCACACTTGATATAGGGTGTTGATGTCATTAGACCACACCCCTTCTCATTAAAGAGATGCACATCACCTAATATGCTTAATTGGTAGTAGGCTTTCGAGCCTATACAGCTTGGAGTAAGACAACATGCATAAAGAGGATGATGTGGTCAAAATACTCATTTGCCTAATAATTCTGCACTCCCTGTATATAAACATGTTGCTTATGTCCCCTTTAAACACATTAGTGTATCTTTTGAGAGTTTAGCAATTCTATACCTAATAGTATAGCGCATTGGCAGTGTTAATTTGTTCACTCGCTCAGTGTCAAAATTGCAAGACAAATAAAGTTTATTCTGGAGAGCCCAGTTAGTGATGTTCAGGCTACACGCCCACTATGACATAGTAATGAGTGATAAGAAACATCCTGTATACTTGGCGATCGGTGTTTAACAATCCAACGCCGCTCTGTGCATCTGCTACTCATTATTAGTGGTATGTAATGCTAATTATCAAATTACATGTATAATATACATTTCTGAACTGGGCCGTATCAACTAGGATTGTAAGTTTAAGCTGTGTTTACATTGAAAGTATTAGCATATTTGTAAAACCGCCCACTGACGTAATCACCCCAGGTGTGAATATAATTCAGGCAGCTTGTCAGTAGATCAGTACCTCTGATGAAGAAGGCAGACGAAAGTCACTCAGGCCTTTGAAACGCGTAAGGATCTTACTATTTTACTGGATCTCAGCTGATTTTAATACATGCCTTTGTTCTTGGATGTTTTGATGGAAATTTGCCTCATTTATTGAGGTCTCCTTTGTGAGTAACTGTTCACTGTGTGTGTTTTTATTTATTCAAATAAACGGTATTACACTATCAGTGTTCCCTCTTTCTCCTTGCTTTCTATGAGCATCTGTGAAGCTTTATTTGGAGGAGAGGTGGTCTGAAAGTTTCTAACTACGGATACTTCAGGAGTTATTGGAGACGTGCATCTGAAAGCAGTGGCTTGCTGAAATCAGAGGGATTGAATGTTGATTACGTCATTACTTACCTCATATGGATTGAGGGTTCTTCAAGTAAGTTTACATCCTTGGGGGAATTGTATTTGAAGACTTCCTGGGAACATTTGGATCATACATCACTTTGCTCCTGACTTATTATTTTATCTATGTGTTTATGGACATTTTTGTTTTTATGATTTTTTTAATTTTCATTTTTTCATTGTTCTGATCTGATTTCATTTATCTGGTATTAGATTTTTTATATTTTATGCTTTGCAGCGCTACCTTTTCCTTTTCTTTAGATATATATATATATATATATATATATATATATATATATATACATATATATATATATATACATATACATATACATATATATATTCTGTCACTATCCCATATCTTATCAGTGATTCTTCTTATGCAGATAAAAGACAGTTTATTGAACTAAGATATTATTTGAGTTCAATAAACTGTCTTTTATCTGCATAAGAAGAATCACTGTCACTAAGCGTTTAGAGGTGTCGAGGCCGGGGTACATCCCCATGGATGAAGCAAGGTTAGTTTTATAGATCTGTAAGCCTTAATTTAGTCGCAGTCACTCATTAGCGGTTCTTCAGAGGGTTAGTAGTGGGAAGAAGAGGATGTTAGCAAGTGAGGTGGTCGGGACGTGGTGTGGATTAAATTTAACCCAATATTCCCTCAGTTATCCTACCTAAGGTCCACTGTCCTCACACGAACAATGACGATCCAGGCTGCAAGTACTGCAAGTGCAACTATCATATGGGCCCGGTCCGGTCTCAGCAATGGCGACTGCATTCTGCAAGTAGTAGTGTAGTTACGGCGTAACTGTTACGCCCCTGCCTCCTCCCACACACATAGTCAGCTCAGCTCTTAGTGTGCGAGTGTCACGTGACAGCTGGCTCCCGCACACTAAGATCTGTGCGAACAGGAAGGCTATGGGCTGGCCTGTAGGTGGTGCTGCAGTCAATGCAGTTTTAAAGTGGAAAGTGCTTTTGCCTATACTTCTATGTATCGCACGCACAGCATGTGCGATACATAGAAGTATAGGCAAAACAGCCCTTGCTTTCCACTTTCAGGTTTCAGCCTAAAGAGTTAAAAATAAAATTTGGAATGTTTTTTTATTCAAAACTGCAGTGGAGCCTGGAGGAATTATTCATTTTAATAAGCAAAAAAGGTTGAAAAATATAATTTTTTTATTTTTTATTTCTCACTCTTTTTTTTTTTTTTTGGTTAGTGGTCAGGGGGTTCCAGGGGGTTGGGGTTCTTTCAGGGGGTTCACGTGCTCAAGTGCTCCTATAGAGGAGCCTCCACTGGATATAATAATGTCTATGATCTGATGATTTTCTGGAAACAAGTGTCAATGTGATTTAAATCATATTGTTACATCCTTATTTTTTTTAGTGTAGTCCTATGTATATATTGGATTCCAGTTTATTTGCCTATTACTTGACCAGGATATAGTACATTTGTAGAATGTAGAATAACATAATTTATGTAAGAACTTACCTGATAAATTCATTTCTTTCATATTAGCAAGAGTCCATGAGCTAGTGACGTATGGGATATACATTCCTACCAGGAGGGGCAAAGTTTCCCAAACCTCAAAATGCCTATAAATACACCCCTCACCACACCCACAAATCAGTTTAACGAATAGCCAAGAAGTGGGGTGATAAGAAAAAAGTGCGAAAGCATAAAAAATAAGGAATTGGAATAATTGTGCTTTATACAAAAAAATCATAACCACCACAAAAAAGGGTGGGCCTCATGGATTCTTGCTAATATGAAAGAAATGAATTTATCAGGTAAGTTCTTACATAAATTATGTTTTCTTTCATGTAATTAGCAAGAGTCCATGAGCTAGTGACGTATGGGATAATGAATACCCAATATGTGGATCTTCCACGCAAGAGTCACTAGAGAGGGAGGGATAAAATAAAGACAGCCAATTCCGCTGAAAAATAATCCACACCCAAAACAAAATCTTAATCTTATAATGAAAAAAAAAACTGAAATTATAAGCAGAAGAATCAAACTGAAACAGCTGCCTGAAGTACTTTTCTACCAAAGACTGCTTCTGAAGAAGAAAACACATCAAAATGGTAGAATTTAGTAAAAGTATGCAAAGAAGACCAAGTTGCTGCTTTGCAAATCTGATCAACCGAAGCTTCATTCCTAAATGCCCAGGAAGTAGAGACTGACCTAGTCGAATGAGCTGTAATCCTTTGAGGCGGAGTTCTACCCAACTCAACATAAGCATGATGAATCAAAGACTTTAACCACGATGCCAAAGAAATGGCAGAAGCCTTCTGACCTTTCCTAGAACCAGAAAAGATAACAAATAGACTAGAAGTCTTTCGGAAATCTTTAGTAGCTTCAACATAATATTTCAAAGTTTTTAGGATTAGGACACAATGAAGGAACTACAATTTCTCTACTAATGTTGTTAGAATTCACAACCTTAGGTAAAAATTTAAATGAAGTTCGCAAAACCGCCTTATCCTGATGAAAAATCAGAAAAGGAGACTCACAAGAAAGAGCAGATAATTCAGAAACTCTTCTAGCAGAAGAGATGGCCAAAAGAAACAAAACTTTCCAAGAAAGTAATTTAATATCCAGTGAATGCATAGGTTCAAACGGAGGAGCTTGAAGAGCCCCCAGAACAAATTTAAACTCCAAGGAGGAGAGATTGACTTAATGACAGGTTTTATACAAACCAAAGCCTGTACAAAACAATGAATATCAGGAAGATTAATAACAAATAGATCCAAGAATGTGTTCCAGCAGACAAGAGAGTTATAGAAAAATAAAAATGTACTTTATTAGGATCAATTAAAAACGAAAAAATAGACAGACTCCAATAAACATGGGGAGTAAGAAAGGTCTGACCGGATATAGCAGGTCTAAGAAGATTACCTGAACATAAGTAAGCTTTTCTTAGAAAGGATTCAATTTTCCTATCTAAAGGATCCTTAAAGGAAGTACTATCTGCCGTAGGAATAGTAGTACGTTTAGCAAGAGTAGAGATAGCCCCATCAACCTTAGGGATTTTGTCCCAAAACTCTAATCTGTCAGATGGCACAGGATATAATTGCTTAAACCGTTTAGAAGGAGTAAATGAATTACCCAGATTATTCCATTCCCTGGAAATTACTTCAGAAATAGCATCAGGGATGGGAAAAACCTCTGGAATAACTACAGGGGGTTTAAAAACCGTATTCAAACGTTTAGATTTAGTATCAAGAGGACCAGACTCCTCAATTTCTAATGAAATTAAGACTTCTTTAAGTAAAGAACGAATAAATTCCATTTTAAATAAATAAGAAGATTTATCAGTATCAATCTCTGAAACAGAACCTTCTGAACCAGAAAAATCAGTATCAGAAACAGAATCAGAATGATGATGTTCGTTTAAAAAGTCATCTGAAACATGAGAAGTTTTAAAAAAACCTTTTACGTTTACTGGAAGGAGGAATAACAGACATAGCCTTCTTAATAGATTTAGAAACAAAATCTCTTATGTTAACAGGAACACCCTGAATATTAGATGTTGATGGAACAGCAACAGGTAATGGAACATTACTAAAGGAAATATTATCTGCATTAGAAAGTTTGTCATGACATTCATCACAAACAACAGCCGGAGAAACAGTTACCACAAGTTTACAACAAATACACTTAACTTTGGTAGATCCAGCATCAGGCAGCGATTTTCCAGAAGTAGCTTCTGATTCAGGGTCAGTCTGAGACATCTTGCAATATGTAATAGAAAAAACAACATATAAAGCAAAATTATCAAATTCCTTAAATGACAGTTTCAGGAATGGGAAAAAATGCCAATGAACAAGCTTCTAGCAACCAGAAGCAAATAAACAATGAGGCTTAAGTAATGTGGAGACAATAATGACGCCCATATTTTTTAGCGCCAAAAAAGACGCCCACATTATTTGGGGCCTAAATGCTTTTGGCGCCAAATATGACGCCACATCGGGTAACACCGACACTTTTGGCGCAAAAACGTCAAAAAAATGACGCAACTTCCGGCGACAAGTATGACGCCGGAAATGACCCAGAAAATTTTGCGCCAAAAAAAGTCAGCACCAAGAATGACGCAATAAAATGAAGCATTTTCAGCCCCCGCGAGCCGAACAGCCCACAGGAAAAAAGTCAAATTTTAAGGTAAGAAAAAATTGGTTTATTCATATGCATTATCCCAAATATGAAACTGACTGTCTGAAATAAGGAACATTGAACATCCTGAATCAAGGCAAATAAATGTTTAAACACATATATTTAGAACTTTATAAAAAAGTGCCCAACCATAGCTTAGAGTGTCACAAAATAAGACTTACTTACCCCAGGACACTCATCTACATGTAGTAGAAAGCCAAACCAGTACTGAAACGAGAATCAGTAGAGGTAATGGTATATATAAGAGTATATCGTCGATCTGAAAAGGGAGGTAAGAGATAAATCTCTACGAACGATAACAGAGAACCTATGAAATAGACCCCGTAGAAGGAGATCATTGAATTCAAATAGGCAATACTCTCTTCACATCCCTCTGACATTCACTGCACACTGAGAGGAAAACCGGGGCTCCAGCCTGCTGCGAAGCGCATATCAACGTAGAATCTAGCACAAACTTACTTCACCACCTCCATGGGAGGCAAATTTTGTAAAACTGATTTGTGGGTGTGGTGAGGGGTGTATTTATAGGCATTTTGAGGTTTGGGAAACTTTGCCCCTCCTGGTAGGAATGTATATCCCATACGTCACTAGCTCATGGACTCTTGCTAATTACATGAAATAAATATATGTGTGTGTGTAGATTACATTTTAAAGAAGGTGTTAGGGTACACATATTGGAGCTTTTTCTCCATTGTTTATTTGCTTGTTCCTGTACTTTATGTGATTTTTTTAGCATAAACTGTGTGGATTTATTATTAGCAATACTGATATAATATTATTTTTCAATAGATAGAATTTAAAAGTAAATCAGCTCCTGGATTGTAGGAACTTATCAGTAGTTCACACGATATGATTTAGATAACTCTCAATTTATTAATGTAAAACAGCTCCAATACTAAAGCTTGATTCTCAACATGACATTAATTGTTAGCTTATAGAGTATTGATATTCAAATGTAATTATAATTATCATCATATTATCATCAATAACCACTAGCTATGGATTTGATTACTGGAGCAAAGTGTTTTTAAATGCTTACTGGTTATTTCATAATAATCACAAGGGGTTAATCTAAATGATTTGGGAATATACAGAGAACATAGGAACAATATGAATCTAGGAGTAATTTATATGTAATGAATGTCATTTCAGATCACAAAATGGATTAAAATAATAAAATAAATCATATGTCTAACATTAAACATCCATTCACACTATACCTCTTAATATGGATATATTGATTCCAAGTGATATATATTTTAATTGTGTTGTTATTGCATGTTCTTGCAAAAGTCTTGGGGTTGATTTATTAAGCAGAGGAAGCTGCATCGACGCCCTATCATTTCTGGTCTGCGGTTCTTCAAGTGTTTTTAGACATGGTCCCTCTTGAAAGTGGGAAAAGGTTTATCTTTGTAATTTATGTAGGCCTTGTCCTCTGTCATGAGATGCAGGACACAGCAAAGAGGGTACAACACTATTTTATTGCAGAGCATAGAAGTATACATCTGGTACCATATATCTCACTTAGTAACTGCGACATAGACAAGGACAAAGATTACATTTTTTTTTTAATCTGAATACTTCAAATAAAGTATACAAGAAGCATACAACAGTTTTGTATAGTGTTTAACAAATAACAGGTTAAAGAGAATATCTGTATAAACAACATAAATAACATCCTGACTTGAACATCGGGGTAGACTACTAGTCCACAGTGAAAGTAGAAAGAAGAAAGTAGAAAGAATGGGACAGGCGCAGCCTGACTCAAGTGAAATACAATTTATTTGAACAGTAAGTGCACAAGACAAGTGGCTACTTACAAACATAAGAACATTCAAAGCATGTGTTAAAACAATATCCAAGGTAAAGACTGCCGCAAAGGTTCACACTGTACTTGTTGAAAACACCTTCCAAGTGGTGTCAGTGAATGCAGTGTTAATGCAGATAGTCTTAGAATCTGGTGACAATGTCTCTACGCGTTTCGTCTGGGTTCGCCCAGACTTTGTCAAGAGTGATTCTGTTCTGTGCTCCAACCGGCTTATAAAGGACCTGATACAGGTAAAGTTCATAGGTCAGCCTATAGAATGCCACCTGAGTTACAACCTGTTTTCCAATCCCTGACAGGATAACAAAGCTAAATGCTAAGATCAGATGTGTTGCAAATAAGTAAATACATCCATAAAAAATACATTGATAATAGAAATACATTGATAAAAAAAACATTGATAAAAACAACTATTAAAACAGTTTACAAATGTGCAATATTATGTAGAAAAAAAGTCTAAAAAATAGACATCATATGATAATGTTTCTGAATTGAATAACTCTATAGTCTAAAATGATAATACTTCACTGAAAGTTTCAAAGAGATGTCAGCATTGTGGAGCCATTGTGGAGCCATTGTGGAGCCACATTTGATTGTTAAAGTTGTTAAATACAGAATCTAGTCTGTAAAAAAATATAGTTAAAAATTAATAAAAAAATTAATAAAAAATAAATAATAAATATTTATTAAATATTTGATAAATAAAATATTATTAGAATCAACTAGTCCACAGTGACCATGGGATTATTCTGCCCATACTTCCGGTCACTGTTCTAACTAGTGCTAATCCCGATATCAGGCCGGAAGTTTCACCACTCTTCCGCTTGATGTAATTCTACATGAACTGTCCTCTGATACAGAAGAAGGTGATTGAGAGTCTGCTGGAGGCAAAGATGTATCCCTGCTGTGATATTGCTGAGGGGAAAGCACCCCTCTCAAAACAGGGGATCCCACCGGTGGTGGTACAGAGGCATCCAACTCCAAACTCTCAGGTACAGGCTGAAGATGTTTTCGATTTCAATTTCGACGTGTCACTGTCTCTCCATCAGTAAGGACTACATAAGACCTTGGTTCTGGAGAGCGTCCAATTACCGTAGCAGGCGTCTTCCATTTCTTCTCATCATCCAGTTTAATTCTGACACTTTGCCCCGCATTTAGCTCCTGCAAGGGCCTCACAGAGTGTCTCCTGTCGTAGAAGAATCGATAGCCCCTTTTTGCCTCTTCATCCCTCCTAAGGACCTCGTCCAGAGGAATAGTGCCAGTTGGCTGGAAGACACCCACAGAGGGTAAGGTGGTGCGAATCTGACATCCCAGCATCAGCTGTGCAGGGGTAAAACTGGTGGCTTGAATGGGAGTCGCCCTATAGGACAATAGGGCCAGGTACGGCTCAGATTGCTTCAAAATTAACTTTGTTGTTTGAACTGCCCTTTCAGCCATTCCATTGGCCTGCGGCTAATGTGGACTTGACGTGGAATGTACAAAATCATATTCTCTGCTGAAAAAACTGAACTCTGTGGAAGCAAACTGCATTCCGTTATCACTCACCAACTCCATTGGTATGTCCCTCCGGGCGAACAAGCTCTTGGGACGAGTGATAACGGCTCGACTTGTGATTTCATTCAAAGGTAAGGTGCAATTTCTAAATACCTCGAATAGTAGTCGATCACGACTAGGTACTTTTTCCCGTGCAGTTCGCACAAATCAGCAGCTATTTTCTGCCACGGGCCTGCAGGCAGCGGAGTAGAAATCAAGGGCTCCCTTCTCTGAGTAGGCCGGCGTTCCCGGCAAAAGGCACATTTTGACATATGGCTTGCAATGTCGGAACTGATCCCAGGCCACCATACTGCTGTAGCTGCCCTTTCTCTGCACTTTGTAACGCCGCCTAAGTGGCCATCATGAATCCTGTTTAACATCTTTTGCCGCATGCTAACTGGAATAACAATGCGTTCCTGGAACAGCACCAACCCATCCAGCTCCATGACCTGCGAACTTTCTGACTGGTAAGAACTTAAAGACATCCAGGCTGCCCGACTCCCGGGCCAACCTTCTTTTATGTACTTTATAACTTCTTGAAGGTCTGTATCTAACAATGTCTCTTTCTTTATTTGTTCTAGCTTCCCTGAAGAAATGGATTTGGAGGCCAGAACTGAATCTACATACACCTTCACATCTGATTCCGTTGAAGATTATTCAGCAGCAGCCAGTGGGAGCCTGGTAAGTGTATCTGCTACAACCAGTTGTTTCCCCGGCACATGCACTGCCTGAACGTTGAACCTGAGAAGCCTCATTAGAAGTTTCTGGCATCTAAGGGGTGTTTTATCAATATCATAGGAGTTGATTAGAGGAACTAGCGGTTTATGGTCAGTCTCCAGACTAAATTTCTCTAAACCCACTAGGTAACGCTGAAAGCGCTCACAGGCCCAAACTGCAGCCAGACCAGGGCCGGACTGGGAAATCAGACTAGCCCTGGAAATTTATATGGCCCAGCCCAGCCCCGCCTCCTCTGGCTCAGTCCTGCCCCCTTCGGGTCAGACCCGCCCCCTCCGGCTCCGCCTCAGCCTTGCACCACACACAGCGCAACAAAAAATGGTTGTAGAGTATATACATATTAACACATATACACAAACTCACACATAGGCACTTACGCACACGCTCACACAGTCTCATGCTACAGTCTCTCTCACACTCACACAGTTTCTCTCTCTCTCACACACACATAGGCCCACTCACACAGTCTCTCTCACACACATAGGCCCACTCACACAGTCTCTCTCTCACACATACACACACACATATATGCTCACACACACATAGGTTCACATAGTCTCTCTCTCACACACTCACATAGGTTCACACAGTCTCTCTCTCACACACACATAGGCTCACACAGTCTCTCTCTCACACACACACATAGGCTCACACAGTCTCTCTCTCACACACACGCATAGGCTCACACAGTCTCTCTCTCTCACACACACATAGGTTCACACAGTCTCTCTCTCACACACACACATAGGCTCACACAGTCTCTCTCTCACACACACACATAGGCTCACACAGTCTCTCTCTCACACACACACATAGGTTCACACAGTCTCTCTCTCACACACACACACATAGGCTCACACAGTCTCTCTCTCACACACACATAGGCTCACACAGTCTCTCTCTCACACACACATAGGCTCACACAGTCTCTCTCTCACACACACACATAGGTTCACACAGTCTCTCTCTCTCACACACACACATAGGCTCACACAGTCTCTCTCTCACACACACACATAGGCTCACACAGTCTCTCTTAAGTAAAAAGTCAAAATGTACTTGATTTAGATAGGGCATGTCATTTTAAACAACTATTCAATTTACTTATTTTACCTAATCTTCCTTGTTCTGTTAGTATGCTTTGTTAAAAACATATATGCCTCTTGTCATTGGCTCAAAAGATGCACTAAATAGCTCTCAGTAGTGCATTGCTGCTCCTTCATAAAAGGATACCAGTATATTAGCTAAGTGGATTGGAAAGTTTTTTAAAATTTTATGCTCTGTCTGAATAATTTAAAAAAATCTTTTGCGTGTTATGTCCCTTTAAAACACTGATATAAGTAGACCAAACAAGCAACTAAGATTTAAACATCACCGGACAGGTGGACACTAATAATCCTGAAATTGATTTTAGATTTATTTCTTTTTTTTACTGCCTGCTCTAAGTTAAAAGCATAGCATTCTTGCATCATAAAGAACATTATATCTCACAGAATATGAAGTATACATATTATATATATACTTCATATTATGTGAGATAATGTTCTTTATGATGCATCATGCAACAATGCATTATTTACAGTAACTTCATATTCTGTGAAATAATGTTATTTATATGCAAGAACAATGCTTCTAACTTAGAGTAGGCAGTAAAAAAAAAATCTTAAATCAAAATCCCTTTCAGGATTATTAGTTTCCAGTAATGTCCGGTGATCTCATCTGATCTGTCTGTCTGTATTGCATAGTTACAATTTACAAACACAAACCTCCTTACTTTATGAACTGCTTTTTTTTTTTTTTTTCAGTAGAAAAAGAAACACTTTATGCAGGCCTGAAGAGTAAATTACTGAGAAGCTGCTATGACTAAGAAAGAAAAAATGGCAGACTGTTTGTTTTATATAAGCATGGCATCTACACTTCATGCATATTACATATATTAATTATGGATAATGTTGGAGACATTTTGAGCATTTTTGCAAAAGCAGGTGTTGGGCTACATTCTCTAGTCTAGATTATCTAGATAATTTAGCCCAACACCTGCTTTTGCAAAAATGCTCCAAGTAAAAACACTATGAATAAATATATCTCCACCATAAATGAATATATCTGCATGAAGTGTAGATGCCACAATGCTTATATAAAACAGTCTGCCATATTTTTAAATTTTTGACACAACAGTCAGTCTGTCTTCTACAGTTCTACTGGACTTCACACTCAGTCTCAGTCACTATACTATCATCACAAGTCAACTTCACAAAAAGTTAATCACAATAATAATATAAAAAATATATATAATATACTGCATACAATTTACAAACATGACTGAACCGTTACGTTACCAAATAATGATGATGTGCCTGCCCCTGCTGCCTGCCTAACTGCTCTGCTTCTGCCAATGCCTGCTGCAGTGCTGTCCAGTTCAAAGTTGCAGCCACTCTCTTCAGTACAGTAACAGTGCTGTGTTGTCCCTCCCTGCTGGCTCTCCCACTGTCCACTGCACTGACTGCTGGGCCACTCGATAGCACTGTGTCAGTGTCACATGTGACCACTGACCCAACATGGCCTGCTTGTCTACTCAGCAGCTCAGTGCTCACTGCTCACTGACTGATGCTGCGACGCAGGCACGCAGCCGCTGCTGCTCCCAGTCTGAGGCTCCCGCTCCCTCCACTATGTCATGTGTTGCGGTGAGTCAGTCATCTTACTTGTAGTGACATCACAGCCCGCGGCCCGCGGCCCACACCACCTCTGGACCGGCCTGCATAATGAGGATTCCTAATCCTGACCTGAATCCTCCTGAGTCCTCCTCCTCTGGCTGGCCTGCCTGTGAGACATACTGAGACAGTACAGTACTGAGCCTGTGACTGACTGTCTGACTGTGTGAGACTGTCACTGAGACAGACACAGACTCAGTCACTGTAGAGATCTCAGATGCAGGCTGGCTGGTTTAGTAAGTGTCGTGACCACTGACTAAGGTCTTAGGGTTAAGTAACAGCCTTCACCAGCGGCCGCAGCGCTAGCCGGTTTGTTGCATGCAGAGGCAGTGGGCCACCAGTGGCGAGGGGGTTAAATATTATGTAACATTACTAAGTAGAAGTTTAATTAAAAAAAAATTAGTCTACACTCACTGCTGCAACTTTAGTGGGGAGTCTGAGTTAGTCAGTGACATGTGTAACAGGACCGCAATTATATTCCAAACTCAGCACACAGCACACAGCAGCCAGGGCCAGGCCTGCCAGCCCAGCTGAGCTGTCAGCCGGCGGCCCACCGGGATTTTTCCTGGTATCCTGGCTGCCCAATCCGGCCCTGAGCCAGACACTCTTTCTCGATTTTGGCGTATTTTGACTCAGCAGCCGTCAGTGTATGGGAACTGTAGGGCTGTAGTTTGTTCTCATTCAATTGCAGGAGGGCAGCTCCTAACCCATAACCGCTCACATCAGCACTAACCACAGTCTTTTTAGAAGGGTCATAGAACCCCAACACTGGGGCAGACCCCAGCAGATAGTTGACCTGCATAAAAGATTCTTCCTGTGAAGGTCCCCAGACCCGGGCAACATCTTTCTTTAGCAACTCTGTGATAGGGTGTAGTATTGTGGATAAATCTGGAAGGAACCTGCCCACATAATTTACAAGGCCCAATATTTGTCTCAGCTCATGTACATCAGAAGGACTTTTTTTTTATGTGTTCAATAGCACAAATTTTCTCGGGGTTTGGATTGATGCCATCCCTATTGATGATATGCCCAAAGTAACATAACTCAGCTTTCCTAAAATGGCATTTCTCTTTATTTAACTTCAGCCCGGACTCTCTAATAGTCTGCAGCACACAGCTCAATCGCTGATCATGTTCCTCCAATGTAGACCCATACACTAAGATGTCGTCCATGACGACTGCCGTGCCCACGTGGTCTCTTAGGAGAGCACTCATTTCTCTTGAAAGATTTCAGGAGCAGAGGATATCCCAAAGGGGAGTCTGCAGAAGCAAAACCGACCTACCGGTGTAATAAAGGTAGTCAGTTTGCAGCACTTTGGATCTAGGGGTATCTGCCAGAAGCCTCTGGAAGCATCCAGGGTTGAGAACAACTTCGCCCCAGCTAATTTCGGAGCTATGTCTTCAAGTGTCGGCAGCACATATCTCTCTCTCTTCACCGCCTCATTCAGCCTTTTCATGTCAACGCAGATGCGTACTTTCCCATTTTTCTTCGCAACAGGCACAATGGGTTCACACCAGTCAGTTGCTTCAACAACCTCTTCAATAACTCCCATATGCTTCATACGCAGAAGCTCCTTCTCCACTTGAGGCATGAGTGGGAACGGAATTCTACGTGGAGTGGTAATTCTGCATCACTTTTAAGTGATATTCGGACTGGGTTGCAATTCAGTAGGCCCAATTCACCAAACATATCTTCTGAAATCTCATTCGCTCTGGCGACTAAGCCCAAACCACAGGCTGCTTTTCTGCTCAATAGGTTGTTAACACACTGACCTCTAATCACATGCACCCACATGGTGAATTTCCTCTGCTTGTACTCGCAGCTGGCAAGAAATTTCCCCGCACAATCAATGCGGCCACCAGGACTATGGAATTCTGTTGGGACTTTTGCCAGCTGAGGCTGTCGAGGCAGTTTTATTAACGCTGCAAGGGATATAACAGTGATGTCTGCTCCTGTGTCAATCTTAAAGGCAACTTTGGCTCCCATTACAGTAAGAGTAACCCTCCAATCTTCATCTGAACCAGGCCGTTCAACAACAGACCCTACAAAGGACACTCCTCGACCCTCCTGGTCGCTATTCACCTGCATCTCCTTAATATATTCAGTTTTACACACCACTTCAAAATGGCACATTCGGTTACATTTGCTACATCTTTTGTCTTTAGCAGGGCATATGACACTCTGATCATGGGTACGGTTGCACCGTGTGCAGCGAGCATGCTGCGCCAATCCGCTTCTGGGCCTATCTGTTGCCCTTGGTCTACTGCTCACACTGTGCCTTTCACTAGCAGCCCTCCTGAACTGCTGCACTTCATCCACAATACTCTCAGACCTCAGATCAGCACTTTGCTTTTTCACCAGTTCACTCTGGCGGGCCATCCTTATAGCTCCATCTAATGTTAAATCAGCCTCCAAATGTAGCTTCAGTGAGACTTCAGCATCTGCAATTCCTATGACTATTCTGTCTATGATTTGCTCCTCTTTAGCAACACCAAACTCACAGAATTCAGCTAGTTCATACAGGCTGCACACAAATGACCCCACAGATTCTCCCACACGCTGGGCACGTTTGTGAAAATAAGCCCTCTCATGAATCACATTTCTTTTGGGCACAAAGTGGGCACTGAATTTGTTCATAACTATTTCAAAGTCAAATTCTTCCCCTTCTTGTAAAGTAAAGGCATTGAACACTGGCTCCACATCTTTCCCCATAGAGTATAAAAGAGAATTAACTTGTACTTCACCACTTTCCTTGTCCAGCTTGGAAGCAATCCTGAAGCGCTGAAACTGCTGATGCCATGTGGGCCAAGCTGCAGGCTGAGAGAAATCAAAAGGCTCAGGTGAGGTAAACTTCGACATTGTCATCAATGAGGAAACAGAAGTGCAGGCAAGAACTTCTGACACCATGTCATGAGATATACATCTGGTACCATAGATCTCACTTAGTAACTGCGACATAGACAAACGGACCTAAGCCCCGCTCCCATACGGTGTCGTCACTTCCCACTTTCATCACATCCTCCACTATCAGACCACCTATCTCAAGGTCCATTTTTCAATCTGGTTCTCAAATCTCTGAACTTGATGGCATGGAAATTGATTGCCTAGTCCTTAGACATAGGGGTTTCTCTGATTTTATGATTTAAAACCCTGATTCAGGCTCGTAAGCCTGTAACTAGGAAAATCTATCACAGGGTCTGGAAGGCCATTTATTTCATGGTGTATAAATAATGTTTTTCCTGGTATTCTTTCAAAATTCCTAGGATTCTGCTGTTTTTTGCATAATGGTCTAGGTAAGGGTCTATCTGCCTTTTTTTCTTTATAAAGGGGCAGATTTCTCCTTTTTCAGTTCTGTTCCAATGAAATATTGCTTATCTTCCTGGTGTTCATTAGTTTGTTCAGGCTCTGGTTCATATTAAACCTGGTATCAAGCCTATTTCTCCTCCATAGTATCCTAACTTGGTGTTTAAGGTATTGCAGGCTCTTCCTTTTGAACATATGCATAGACTGGGCATTAAACTACGTTCTTGAAAAGTGTTGTTTCTTTTGGCTATTTATTCTGCTAGAAGAGTTTCTGAATTATCTTCTCTTTCTTGTGAACCTCCTTATCTGATGTTTTATCAGGATAAGGCTGTTTTTCATCTTTTTTTTTTTTTGCTTAAGGTGGCTTCTTAGACAAAATTAGAAGAGATTGTTGTTCCTTCTTTGTGTCCTAATCCTAAGAATGCCTATGAGAGATCTTTGCATTACTTGGATATTGTTAGGGCTTTAAAATATTTAATTGATGCTTCTAAGGTTTTTAGACAGACTTCCAGTTTTTTCTTTTCTTTGGTTCTGGGACGGGTCAGAAGGCTTCTGCTGTTTCTTTAGCCTCTCGGTTAAAGCTTTTGTTTTTCAAAGCTTATTTGGAGGCAGATTATGGCTCTTTCTACTAGGTCAGTTGCAACTTCTTGGGCTATCATAAATTAGGCTTCAGTTGATCAAATTTGCAAGGCAGCTACTTAGTCTTCTTTGAATATTTTTTCTAAATTCTCCATTTTTATGTTTAGCAGCCTAGAAAGGTTCTTCAGGCCGTTGTCTCAGTTTGATTTTTTTGCCTGTTTGCTTATTTTAGGTGTGTGTATATAGATAGATAGATAGATAGAGAGAGAGAGAGAGAGAGAGAGAGAGAGAGAGAGAGAGAGAGAGAGAGAGAGATAGAGAGAGATAGATGATAAATAAAAAAACAAACATATATGTAAATATATAATTGAGGTTGTGGATTGAATTTCTCAGTGAAGACATTTTTGTTTTGTTTTTTAAATCCCTTCCTTTCTGTTATTACTCACCACCTGTATGAAAGTAAACATACTTTATACTTACCTGATAAATTAATTTCTTTCATGGTGGTGAGACCCCACCCTTGTAGTTTTTCTGCGGTTAGTTTTTTCTTTTGCACATCTTTTTTCCCTGCTCCTTTTATGGCTCTTATTCCTTTATTACCTCACTTGCTTGGCTATACGTTAGACTGAGGTATGTGTGAGGTGGGAGGGGTTTTACAGAGTTCTTGGGGTTTGGAACTCTTTGCTTGCCTCCTCCCAGTGGAAAAGAAGGGAAATTCCCAAGAGTAATGGATCGCGGACTCTCACCACCATGAAAGAAATGAATTTATCAGGTAAGTATAAATAATGTTTATATATATCAACTGTCTTTATCAAATGCATCAAATGGTTGAATAGTATAACAGAGTTGTAGGGCACCTATATAACAACAATTCTGAAAGAAATGTTGAGGAAAGGAGTATCACACCATAAGAAAAATGGTGTGTGTGCATTCTACAGACCTCACAGAAAAAAGGGCTGGTCTTCAAATTTTTCCAGGGCTAAATTTTATTTCCAGGTCTGGCTCTGAAGACTCGTGATCGTCAGAAGCCGTTCTCCCCATGCTCGGTAATAGGAAATTTTAATGTAAACTAGATTACTATACAATAAAAATCGTAAAAAAAATTAAAATAGGAAATCTTAAATTTGTTTTGTTGTTTTCAGCAAGTAGAGTTTTTTTTCCGTGACCTCTAGGCACTGATGGTATCATTAACATAATTAACTATGATCTAAATATAGGTTTACTAAAAAGGCTGATGTCAAGTGACATGTTTATTTTACATGCATAAAGTATATTTCTTCATTGTCTGGACAATGCTAACTGCTATTAAACAGTTAAACTACATATTTTATTTGTTTCATGGTACTACTTATTCTTTGCCTTAGTGGGGGGAGCCATGTGGTTCTTTAAAGGACCATTAAACTTTTTCTTTCATAATTCAGATCGAGCATGCAATTTTAAGCAAAGTTCTAATTTACTCCTATTATCATTTTTTCTTTGTTCTCTTGGTATCTTTATTTGAAAAAGCAGGAATGTAAGCTTAGGACCATTTTTGGTTCAGCACCTGTGTAGCGCTTGCTGGTTTGTGGCTATATGTAGAATTTGAAGTATTAAATGTAAGTTGAAAAAAAAATCTTACAAAAAACCTATCTTTTTAAAAGGTTGTCTATACCACATACGATTGTACTGTGCTGGAGGCAGCATGTATCTACACAAGAAACTAATAAGGGCTCCAAGGAAAATAAAGAATAGAAATAATTGCCAACATGAATATAATTGTCATAGACTCCTTTTCATGGCCTTCTACATTTATTAGCTTCAGAGGGAATATCAGCCTAATCAGCCTAATATCAGCCTAAAGAATAATATTTCTTTCATAGGAGGTGACAATTGGAAGTACTGTTACTGTTGATCTAAGTTAAAATTTCTTTAAAATTAATTAATGAGGCCCCCAAAAAGATATGTGAAAGAGTGCAGCATTACTTATGTAAGAGAGGGGCATCTAAAGTTAAAAATTAAAACTTTAGATAACTATCTATCAGCTAGATTACGAGTTTTGAGCGCTATAGGGAAAATTAATGAACGCAACAAAAATGGCGTTATTTAATCCCCTATAGTGCTGCCATTACAAATTTTAAAAAACCGCCCTTGTGCGGGCGATATGGGGTTTTTAAGCTCCATACCGCACTAAAAACAAGCGCTGATTTGACGTGCTCGTGCACGCTTTCCCGTTCAAATCAGCCAATAGGATTTAAGCAGCTTAAAAATAGGATTTAAGCAGATTAAAAATTTTCAGCCAATAGGAATGCAAGGGACGCCATCTTGGATCACGTAACTTGCATTGAAGATTTAGTATACGGCGGCGACCGTATGAAGAGGATGCTCCGCGCCGGATGTCTTCAGGATGGACCCGCGCCGCCGGGATCAAGATAGAAGATGCCGCCTGGATGAAGATTGAAGAGGCCGTCTGGATGAAGACTTCTCGCCGCTTGGATGTGGTTAGTGTTAGGTTTTTTTGGGTGGGTTTTATTTTTAGATTAGGGTTTGGGCAGTAAAAGTGCTAAATGCCCTTTTAAGGGCAATGCCAATTCAAATGCCCTTTTCAGGGCAATGGGTAGCTTAGGTTTTTTAGATAGTTTTTTTATTTTGTGGGTTTGGGGGGGTGAGGGTTTGTAATGTTAGTGGGTGTTCGTAATTTTTCTTTCATAAACAGAGCTGATTTCTTTAGGGCAATGCCCTACAAAAGGCCCTTTTAAGGGCCATTGGTTGTTTATTGTAGATTAGGTTTTTTATTTTGGGTATTAGAATTTTAATGGGTATTAGAATAGGAATATTTTTTCTTATTTTTAATAATTTGTTTGTTATTTTGTTTAATATATTTTTTTAGGGGTGTTTGTTTTTCTTTTGTAGGAAAAACAGAATTTATGCTTACCTGATAAATTACTTTCTCCAACGGTGTGTCCGGTCCACGGCGTCATCCATTACTTGTGGGAATATTCTCTTCCCCAACAGGAAATGGCAAAGAGCACAGCAAAAGCTGTCCATATAGCCCCTCCTCAGGCTCTGCCCCCCAGTCATTCGACCGACGGTTAGGAGAAAAAAGGAGAAACTATAGGGTGCCGTGGTGACTGTAGTGTATAGAGAAAGGAATTTTTCAAACCTGATTAAAAAACCAGGGCGGGCCGTGGACCGGACACACCGTTGGAGAAAGTAATTTATCAGGTAAGCATAAATTCTGTTTTCTCCAACATTGGTGTGTCCGGTCCACGGCGTCATCCATTACTTGTGGGAACCAATACCAAAGCTTTAGGACACGGATGAAGGGAGGGAGCAAATCAGGTTACCTAAACAGAAGGCACCACGGCTTGCAAAACCTTTCTCCCAAAAACAGCCTCCGAAGAAGCAAAAGTATCAAATTTGTAAAATTTGGCAAAAGTGTGCAGAGAAGACCAAGTCGCTGCCTTACATATCTGATCAACAGAAGCCTCGTTGAAGGCCCATGTGGAAGCCACAGCTGTAGTGGAGTGAGCTGTGACTCGTTCAGGAGGCTGCCGTCCGGCAGTCTCATAAGCCAATCGGATAATGCTTTTCAGCCAGAAAGAAAGAGAGGTAGCCGTAGCTTTTTGTCCTCTCCTCTTACCAGAGTAAACGACAAACAAAGATGAGGTTTGTCTAAAATCCTTAGTTGCTTCTAAATAGAACTTTAAAGCACGAACTACATCTAAATTGTGTAACAAACGTTCCTTCTTTGAAACTGGATTCGGACACAGAGAAGGAACAACTATTTCCCGGTTAATATTCCTGTTGGAAACAACCTTCGGAAGAAAACCAGGCTTAGTACGCAAAACGACCTTATCTGAATGGAACACCAGATAGGGTGTATTACACTGCAAAGCAGATAATTCCGAAACTCTTCTTGCAGAAGAAATAGCAACCAAAAACAGAACTTTCCAAGATAGTAACTTGATATCTATGGAATGTAAGGGTTCAAACGGAACCCCTTGAAGAACTGACAGAACTAAGAACCAAGGAGGAGTCAAGGGTCTGTAAACAGGCTTGATTCTGACCAAAGCCTGTACAAAAGATTGTACATCTGGCACAGCTGCTAGTCGTTTGTGTAACAAGACAGATAAAGCAGAAATCTGTCCTTTTAGAGAACTCGCTGACAATCCCTTATCCAAACCTTCTTGGAGAAAGGAGAGTATCTTAGGAATTTTAATCTTACTCCAGGAGAATCCCTTGGATTCACACCAACACAACAGATATATCTTTTCCATATTTTATGGTAAATCTTTCTAGTCACAGGTTTTCTGGCTTGGACCAGAGTATCTATCACTGAATCTGAAAACCCACGCTTGGATAAAATCAAACGTTCAATTTCCAAGCAGTCAGCTGCAGAGAAACTAGATTTGGATGTTCGAATGGACCTTGTACTAGAAGATCCTGTCTCAAAGGTAGCTTCCATGGTGGAGCCGATGACATATTCACCAGGTCTGCATACCAAGTCCTGCGCGGCCACGCAGGAGCTATCAGAATCACCAAGGCCTTCTCCTGTTTGATCCTGGCTACAAGCCTGGGAAGGAGAGGGAACGGTGGAAACGCATAAGCTAGGTTGAACGACCAAGGCGCCACTAATGCATCCACTAGAGTCGCCTTGGGATCCCTGGATCTGGACTCGTAGCAAGGAACCTTGAAGTTCTGACGAGACGCCATCAGATCCATGTCTGGAATGCCCCATAATTAAGTCAACTGGGCAAACACCTCCGGGTGGAGTTCCCACTCCCCCGGATGAAAAGTCTGACGACTCAGATAATCCGCCTCCCAGCTGTCTACTCCTGGGATGTGGATTGCAGATAGGTGGCAGGAGTGATCCTCCGCCCATTTGATGATTTTGGATACCTCTCTCATCGCCAAGGAACTCCTTGTTCCCCCCTGATGGTTGATGTAAGCTACAGTCGTCATGTTGTCTGACTGGAATCTTATGAATCCGGCCTTCGCTAGTTGAGGCCAAGCGCGGAGAGCATTGAATATCGCTCTCAGTTCCAGGATGTTGATCGGGAGAAGAGACTCTTCCCGAGACCATAAACCCTGAGCTTTCAGGGAATCCCAGACTGCGCCCCAGCCTAATAGAATGGCGTTGGTCGTGACAATGACCCACTCTGGTCTGCGGAAACTCATTCCCTGAGACAGGTGATCCTGGGACAACCACCAATGGAGTGAGTCTCTGGTCATCTGGTCTACTTGAATCCTTGGAGACAAGTCTGTATAGTCCCCATTCCACTGCTTGAGCATGCACAGTTGTAATGGTCTTAGATGAATCCGAGCAAAAGGAACTATGTCCATTGCTGCAACCATCAACCCTACTACTTCCATGCACTGAGCTATGGAAGGCTGCAGAATAGAGTGAAGAACTTGACAAGCGTTTAGAAGCTTTGACTTTCTGACTTCTGTCAAGAAGATCTTCATTTCTAACGAATCTATTATTGTTCCCAAAAAGGGAACTCTTGTCGACGGAGACAGGGAACTCTTTTCTACGTTCACCTTCTACCCGTGAGATCTGAGAAAGGCTAGAACAATGTCTGTATGAGCCTTTGCCTTGGAAAGAGACGACGCTTGAATTAGAATGTCGTCCAGATAAGGTGCCACTGCAATGCCCCTTGGTCTTAGAACCGCTAGAAGGGACCCGAGCACCTTTGTGAAAATTCTGGGAGCAGTGGCTAGTCCGAATGGGAGAGCCACGAACTGATAATGTTTGTCCAGAAAGGCGAACCTTAGGAACTGATGATGATCTTTGTGGATAGGAATATGTAGATACGCATCCTTTAAGTCCACGGTAGTCATATATTGACCCTCCTGGATTGTAGGTAAAATTGTTCGAATGGTTTCCATTTTGAACGATGGAACTCTGAGGAATTTGTTTAGAATTTTTAAATCCAGAATTGGTCTGAAAGTTCCCTCTTTTTTGGGAACTACAAACAGATTTGAGTAAAACCCCTGACCTTGTTCCACAGTTGGAACTGGGTGTATCACTCCCATCTTTAACAGGTCTTCTACACAATGTAAGAATGCCTGTCTCTTTATTTGGTTTGAAGATAAGTGAGACATGTGGAACCTTCCCCTTGGGGGTAGTTCCTTGAATTCTAGAAGATAACCCTGAGAGACTATTTCTAGTGCCCAGGGATCCTGAACATCTCTTGCCCAAGCCTGAGCAAAGAGAGAGAGTCTGCCCCCTACTAGATCCGGTCCCGGATCGGGGGCTACCCCTTCATGCTGTTTTGGTAGCAGCAGCAGGCTTCTTGGCCTGTTTACCCTTGTTCCAGCCTTGCATTGGTTTCCAAGCTGGTTAAGTCTGGAAGCGTTACCCTCTTGTCTAGAGGCTGCAGAGTTGGAAGCCGGTCCGTTCCTGAAATTGCGAAAGGAATGAAAATTGGACTTATTCTTAGCCTTGAAAGGCCTATCTTGTGGGAGGGCATGGCCTTTTCCCCCAGTGATGTCTGAAATCATTTCTTTCAATTCTGGCCCAAAAAGAGTCTTACCTTTGAAAGGGATATTAAGCAATTTTGTCTTGGAAGAAACATCTGCCGACCAAGACTTTAGCCAGAGCGCTCTACGCGCCACAATTGCGAACCCTGAATTTTTCGCCGCTAATCACGCTAACTGCAAAGCGGCGTCTAAAATAAAGGAATTAGCTAACTTAAGTGCGTGAATTCTGTCCATGACCTCCTCATACGGAGTCTCCCTACTGAGCGACTTTTCCAGTTCCTCGAACCAGAACCACGCCGCTGTAGTGACAGGAATAATGCACGAAATAGGTTGAAGGAGGTAACCTTGCTGTACAAAAATCTTTTTAAGCAAACCCTCCAATTTTTTATACATAGGATCTTTGAAAGCACAATTGTCCTCAATGGGAATGGTCGTGCGTTTGGCTAGTGTAGAAACCGCCCCCTCGACCTTAGGGACTGTTTGCCATGTGTCCTTCCTGGGGTCGACCATGGGGAACAATTTCTTAAATATAGGAGGAGGGACAAAAGGTATGCCTGGCTTCTCCCACTCCTTATTCACTATGTCCGCCACCCTTTTAGGTATCGGAAAGGCATCAGGGTGCACCGGGACCTCTAGGATCTTGTCCATTTTGCACAATTTTTCTGGGATGACCAGATTGTCACAATCATCCAGAGTAGATAGCACCTCCTTAAGTAATGCGCGGAGATGCTCTAATTTAAATTTAAATGTCACAACATCAGGTTCTGCCTGCTGAGAAATTCTTCCTGTATCAGAAATTTCTCCATCTGACAAACCCTCCCTCACTGCCACTTCAGACTGGTGTGAGGGTATGACAGATAAATTATCATCAGCGCCCTCCTGCTCTACAGTGTTTAAAACTGAGCAATCGCGCTTTCTCTGAAATGCTGGCATTTTGGATAAAATATTAGCTATGGAGTTATCCATTACTGCCGTCAATTGTTGCATAGTAACAAGCATTGGCGCGCTAGAAGTACTAGGGGTCGCCTGCGCGGGCATAACTGGTATAGACACAGAAGGAGAGGATGTAGAACTATCCCTACTTCCTTCATCTGAGGAATCATCCTGGGCAACCTTACTAATTGTGACAGTACTGTCCTTACTTTGTTTGGACGCCATGGCACAATTATCACATATATTTGAAGGGGGAACCACATTGGCTTCCATACATACAGAACATGATCTATCTGAAGGTACAGACATGTTAAACAGGCTTAAACTGGTTAATAAAGCACAAAAACCGTTTTTTAAACAAAACCGTTACTGTCTCTTTAAATGTTAAACAGGGCACACTTTATTACTGAATATGTGAAAAACTTTGAAGGAATTATCCAATCTTTACCACAGTGTCTTAATGCATTCAAAGTATTGCACCCCAATTTTCAAGCTGTTAACCCTTAAAATGCGGAAACCGGAGCCGTTTGCAATTTTAACCCCACTACAGTCCCAGCCACAGCCTTTGTTGCGACTTCACCTATCCCAGGGGGGGTATACGATACCAATTCAAGCCTTCTAGGAACGTTTTCAGTGGATACCAGACCCTCACACATGCAGCTGCATGCACTGCACTCAAAAGAAACTGCGCAATAATTGCGGCGAAAATGAGGCTCTGCCTACTACAGTGAAAGGCCCTTCCTGACTGGGAAGGTGTCTTAACTAGTGCCTGGCGATAAAAACGTTCCCCAGACAATAAAAGTGTGAAATCTACTTCAAACTTTAAATAACAACTTAAATAAACAATCGATTTAGCCCTTAAGAGTGTCCACCAGTTAATAGCCCATAATAAGCCCTTTATTCTTTCTGAGTCTAAGAAAATGGCTTACCGATCCCCATGAGGGAAAATGACAGCCTTCCAGCATTACACAGTCTTGTTAGAAAAAATGGCTAGTCATACCTTGAGCAGAAAAGTTTGCAAACTGTTCCCCCCAACTGAAGTTCTCTCGGCTCAACAGTCCTGCGTGGGAACAGCAATTGATTTTAGTTACTGCTGCTAAAATCATACTCCTCTTTTAAACAGAACTCTTCATCTCTTTTTGTTTCAGAGTAAATAGTACATACCAGTACTATTTTAAAATAACAAACTTTTGATAGAAGAATAAAAAACTACAACTAAACACCACATACTCTTCACCATCTCCGTGGAGATGCTACTTGTTCAGAGCGGCAAAGAGAATGACTGGGGGGCGGAGCCTGAGGAGGGGCTATATGGACAGCTTTTGCTGTGCTCTTTGCCATTTCCTGTTGGGGAAGAGAATATTCCCACAAGTAATGGATAACGCCGTGGACCGGACACACCAATGTTGGAGAAATAGCTATTATCTTTAGGGCAATGCCCTACAAAGGCCCTTTTAAGGGCCCTTGATGGTTTGGGGAATGGGGGAATGGTTTGTATACTGTTAGGGGGTGTTTGTTTTTTGTAGCAAAAGAGCTGTTTAACTTAGGGCAATGCCCTACAAAAGGCCCTTTTAAGGGCCCTTGGTAGTTTATTTTAGATTAGGCTTTTTTATTTTGGGGTGGGTTTTTTAAAAAAAGGGTATTAGAATAGGAATCATTTTTATTTTTTTGGATAATTTTATTTTATTTTTTGTAATTTTAGGTTTTAGTGTAAGGTAGCTTAGGATTTATTTGACAGGTAAGTTTGTATTTATTTTAACTAGGTAGTTAGTAAATAGTTAATAACTATTTACTAACTATTCTACCTAGTTAAAATAAATACAAACTTACCTGTAAAATAAAAATAAAACCTAAGCTAGCTACAATATAACTATTAGTTATACTGTAGCTAGCTTAGGTTTTATTTTACAGGTAAGTATGTATTTAGTTTTAAATAGGAATTATTTAGTTAAAGGGACAGTCTACACCAGAATATTTTTTGTTTTAAAAGATAGATAATCCATTTATTACCCATTCCCCAGTTTTGCATAACCAACACAGTTATATTAATATACTTTTAACCTCTGTGATTATCTTGTATCTAAGCCTCTGCAAACTGCCCCTTTATTTCAGTTCTTTTGACAGACTTGCAGTTTAGCCAATCAGTGCCTGCTCCCAGATAACTTCACGTGCATGAGCACAGTGTTATCTATATGAAACACATGAACTAACACCCTCTAGTGGTGAAAAACTGTTAAAATGCATTCTGAAAAGAGGTGGCCTTCAAGGTCTAAGAAATTAGCATATGAACCTCCTAGATTAAGCTTTCAACTAAGAATACCAAGAGAACAAAGCAAAATTGGTGATAAAAGTAAATTGGAAATTGTTTAAAATTACATGCCCTATCTGAATCATGAAAGTTTATTTTGGACTAGACTGTCCCTTTAATAATTGTAACTTTAATTTAGATCTATTTTAATTATGTTAAAGTTAGGGGGTGTTAGGGTTAGGATTACGTTAGGGTTAGGTTTAGGGGTTAATTTAGTTTAATTTAGGTTGTTGCAATGCGGGGGCTGGCTGTTTAGGGGTTAATAGGTTTATTTAGTTAATAATTGTAAGTTTAATTTAGCTATATTTTATTTATGTTAAAGTTAGGGGTTGTTAGGTTTATGATTACGTTAAGGTTAGGGTTATGTTAGGGTTAGGTTTAGGGGTTACTAGTTTAAATTAGTTTATTGCGATGTTGGGGGCTTTCGGTTTAGGGGTTAATAGTTTAATTTATTATATTTAGTTGTGGGGGCTTTCGGTTTAGGGGTTAATAGGTTTATTATAGTGGCAGCGGTGTAGGGCTTAATAACTTTAGTATAGTGGGGGCGATGTGGGCGGACGGTAGATTAGGGGTTAATAATATTTAAATAGTGTTTGCGATGCGGGAGGGCAGCAGTTTTAGGGGTTAATAACTTTAGTATAGTGGTGACCATGTCGGGGGGGAGCAGCGGAATAGGGGTTAATAATTTTTATTAGTGGCGGCGATATTGGGAGCGGCAGATTAGGGGTTAATAACTTTAATATAGTATTTGCGATGTGGGAGGGCCTCGGTTTAGGGGTTAATAGGTGATTACATAATATACGTTGGGGTTGTTTGTGAAAAATAATGTGTAAGGAAGTGAAATGTGTAAAAATACACCTACATAGGTGATCAATATCATTACCACATATTATATATTAAATAAAGTGATAGTGTAAAGAAGTATTAAGTGTAACAAAAATTCTGATGAGAGATATAAACATAATGTTTTTATGCTGATATCAAAGTGTTAGATAAATGAGTGGTACGTGGTGAAGTGACCAAGTGTATGAACTAATAAGTAAAAACGTGAAAAAGGAAAAACAGTGAGGAATAGTGAGAGTTGGGATTATAAATATACAAAGTAATTATTAAAGACATTCATACCATTAGGTTTTACTGAATTTAAATGATAAATCCATTTGCATTCAAGTTTGAGTAATGCTTTCTCTAAGTTTCCTCATTATCATTTCCTTATTCCCAAAGAGGCTTTCTGAATGACTGTATATTTCAAGTTTACAGATGAGCAGTATTCATTTTACTGATTAGGATTATAACAGATACTTTCGCTAATACATTCTATCCACCAGAGGCTTGGTAGAGAATAACATATGGCAAACATGATCATCCAATGATGGCCATGCAGATGACGTTACCGAATACATACACGCCCCTGTATGACACGAATACTTACGCCAGGAACCACAACCCCTTGTTATATCTTATCACCCATTGTCTCTTTGAAAGACATGTTTTGAAGCCAATCACAATATCGGATTTGTATAACAGGCATGTCCAATCACATTATGAGGAGGGTCTTATAGACTCATAAATATTTTGCTATAGCAGCGGCTCGCAACCCCTCTGAGGAAGCGTTTTTTGCGAAACGCGCGTCAGGGGTCCTCTGGGATAAGCTTGGTCTTTCCCTTTTTTTAACTTGCTCACCCCCGTTGTTCCAAAAACAATATTTACTTGAAAACTTCCAGCGGTATATTTATAACTGTAAAGTTAATTATAATTAGCCCTTGGATTGTAAGGGCTTAGCCATTATTTTTTGCTATATATACTGCTGGCTAGAATATTACCTAAACCATTTAGATTGATAAGGTAGATCTACAGTTCAACTTGGGTTGATGTGTTTTTAATTCATAGCTCAAGCTATTGCGTGTGTGGTTTAACTTGTTTTTTGCCAATAAACTTTAGTGTATGAATGATTATTAATTTCATTTTTTTTATTTTTTATGATTGCATATTGGGCTTAGTTTAAAATTTATGACACAGATTTGAGTTACCTATCCATATTTGTAAATCCTTTACAATTACTTCGTTAGTTCTGCTCTATTCCTTCACTCATAATCTGTGGCAGGGAGTCAAAGTTTTTATAAATTAAATCATATATTTTTGGCTATTTGCCTTAAAGGGACACTAAACACAAACATTTTCTATCATGATTCAGATAGAGAATACAATTTTAAACAACATTCCAATTTACTTATATTATCTAATTT
The DNA here is from genome assembly GCF_027579735.1 of Bombina bombina. Classification (NCBI taxonomy): domain Eukaryota; kingdom Metazoa; phylum Chordata; class Amphibia; order Anura; family Bombinatoridae; genus Bombina; species Bombina bombina. Next base: position 594,579,996 of record NC_069504.1, read on the forward strand.
GCTTAGTTTTATAGATATCCTTTGTTGAAGAAATAGCAATGCACATGAGGCATCTATGTGCAGCAACCAATCAGCAGCTACTGAGCCTATCTAGATATTCTTTTCAGCAAAGCATATCAACAAAATGAAGCAAATTAGATAATAAAATTAAATTAGAAAGATGTTTAAAATTACATGCTCTTTCTAAATCATGAAAGAAAAAATGTGGGTTTCATGTCCCTTTAATAAACTGACTTCCTGCTTATAGTACACTTTGCCCTTCCCCCATTCATATCCAATCCTCATTGTATTGTACACCTATAGTATTGAAATTCTATATACATGCTGTTTGTTGAAGCATATTTCTAGTACTAATTATTTTATTAATGTGCTGAAATTTTCTGTACTTTTTTAAGCATTTTTATATATTTATATTGATATTTATATATGTATAGATTTCTTATCCATTTCTCAGCCATAGACCTCTGAGTATTTTATTCCTGTGCCTATTTTCTAGTGTGTTGTAGTATATGCACTCTCACCAACAGACCACAACTTGCCAGGGTGCTGTAGCCAGGTATGTAGAAAACAAAAGTTGAAAGCACTCACTGGACTGTAGACAGCAATGTGAATCAAATTGTATATAAATACAATTTGATTCACATTGCTGTCTACAGTCCAGTGAGTGCTTTCAACTTTTGTTTTATATATATATATATATATATATATATATATATATATATATTTATAAATAAATAGAACATATTCTATATGAAGAACATTGGAATGTGTAATATTCATACTTTCATGTCACTTTAGTGCACATGAGAACATGTGATTGGGTTTGCACGAGAGTGGATTTTTTTCCCACTTTTTTTTCTCCATTATCTTCTATGGGGGAATATGTTAGTACACGCGCAATATTGTAAGTTCTGCTTTTTGCGTGCGTCTTGTTAGCGCGAGTGCAATAACTTTTTACTTACAACTTGTAATACCAGCGCATTCCAACACACGCAAACTAGTGCTCCACTTGTAATCTAGCCCAATATCTTTAACTTATATTCAAATAAATATATTGTTGAAACTTGAATTGCTAATGACAGGATATTATATAATATTGCTTTAATCATCACTTACCATTTTTATATTTCATCTGTTTTCCAATTTCCCAAAGGATGCGAGTGTAACACACAATCATGACTCCCAGGGGAGTAACAAACAGTGTGCAGAAGGTGAACATGTTGTATGCAGTCTCCTGCCAACGTTGTGCAAAACCTCCGTGGGTGGCACACTGGGTGAAATTGGCTCTAGGAACAGAGCGTAGACTAAAGAAGTAGAGCTATGTTGAAAGGAAAAAGAAAATGAAATTCACATCAGTCTCTTTTTATATATATATATATATATATATATATATATACTGTATATATATATATATATATATATATATATATTGCACAAATAATAGAAATGTATATATGTGTACTAATTTATCTTGATACAGAGAGTGCATCTTGTTCATGAATATAAAGTGCAAGTTAAGAATGAATGGCTTATATATCTTTTTTA